>NC_091950.1:78449226-78691726 GCF_031021105.1 Erythrolamprus reginae
GGACGTTGCAGCATATGATCTTATGGGCAATACTTAGATCTTGTTTAAGGCGTCTTAGTTCTAAACTTTCTAGGCCCAGGATTGAAAGTCTAGTCTCATAGGGTATTCTATTTCGAGTGGAGGAGTGAAGGGCTCTTCTGGTGAAGTATCTTTGAACATTTTCAAGGGTGTTAATGTCTGAGATACGATATGGGTTCCAAACAGATGAGCTGTATTCGAGGATGGGTCTGGCAAAAGTTTTGTAAGCTCTAGTAAGTAGTGTGAGATTGCCAGAGCAGAAGCTACGTAGGATTAGGTTTACAACTCTTGAAGCCTTCTTGGCTATATTGTTGCAGTGGGCTTTGGCACTTAAATCTTTTTTTATTAGTATACCAAGGTCTTTAACCGAGTGGGGATTATCTGTGATAATTTGATTATTCAGTTCGTATTTGGTGTTCAGATTCTTCTTCCCAATGTGTAGGACAGAGCATTTGCTAGTTGAGATTTGGAGTTGCCATGTGTTAGACCACTCAGAAGCAGCGTCAAGGTCTTTTTGGAGAGTAGTTGTGTTATCGGTGGTGTTGAAGAGTTTTACATCATCGGCGAAGAGGACACAGTTGCTTGTGATGTAATCGCAAAGGTCATTGATGTAGAGAATGAAGAGCGTTGGTCCCAGTACACTACCTTGGGGAACACCGCTTTTAACTGGGACGGGGGTGGATATGGTGCTTCCTATTTTGACCACTTGTTGTCTGTTTGCCAGGAATGCTGTAATCCATCATGTGACCATGGGGGATGCTACATCGGCCATGTGAAAAATAGCCATTTTTCAATGTCATTGTAACTTCAAACAGTCACTAAAGGAACTGATATAAATCGAATACTACCTGTAGTTTAATAAATAGCAGAGGGATGCTGTGTTTACACAAGATCTGAATCACTTCTTCCACACCATTTTTCAAGTTATCCAATGGTTAGAATGAAATATGACTGAGTAACTTGCTTTTCTAGTTTTTTGAACAGCAAATAAATTATAAACAAAACTTGAATATATCCAGCTGCCAGTTATTTGCCACAATTATCCAAGGTCCATACACTCCTGTGGAAGTTTTATTTTAAGATTTTTCATTTGCAAGACTGTCAAAGACATACAACATGGTTTTGTGTGGCATGTCAGCAGTTTATAAGAACTACATCACTCTAAAATTATAGTGTGTATCTACAACCAATATCCAGGTCTCTCAGTATATCACCCTACTCAGTGCATTGAAAATGGAGTTGGTTTTCTCTTTTCCTGCAGAATATTTAAATTGGAAAACATTTGTTTTTATTTCAAGACAGAATATTTTTGAATTTTTATCCCACTTTTGTAGTAGTTTGTATAACTATAAAAAGGCCACAAAAATGGAGGATTGATAGCAGTAATGATAAAAGAGAAAAACATTGTCTGCTAGATGAGACTCTATAAACTCAGCAGTATTTGTTTCTTGGTTTAGTCCCTCCATAAAAAATACTTTAAACAATCACATATTCAATTATGTGTGTGCATGTATATAATTGTAACCATCCTTTTAAATAACTTTTTATGGGGTTTTGTTTTAGATAATGTTTTAGTCTTTGATAATGTTCAACCTCTTTTATCACTTTGTATGTATTTATATTGTATTTTTATTGTTGTTGTAAGCCACCCTGAGTCTTTGGGATTGGACGGCATAGAAGTCAAATAAATGAAAGAAAGAAAGAAAGAAAGAAAGAAAGAAAGAAAGAAAGAAAGAAAGAGACAACTGTCTAGCCAAGAAGAGGTAACAATGTTATATACCTAAGGGAATTATAAATCTCTGCCACCATAAAATTCTGTATGATGACTACAAATGAAAAAACAAATCATCACCCCCCACTCCTCCCCAACCACAAACAAAACCCAAAAGAAAAACAGCTTCCTTCATTTGACAAAAAAATATTTTAGGAAAAGCTCTACTCTTAAGATCTGTTCATTATTTCTTTTTAAAAATGTTTAAACCACCAGCCAAGAGTATCTCAATTTCTAAACACACAAGAGACTTGTTAGGTGGGCTGGGAGAAAGGATATTGTGGCAGTGATTTGACATCATGAAAAGACAAAACAAATAAACATAACGTTGAGTTATAATTGAATTTCTTTGTATCCTTCCCTAGATGCCTTAGGGGGGGAAAAACCAATTGCATCTCAAATGTTCTTTGGTGTATTATGACTTTTGTTGGGACTGAAAATTACATGAAACTTCTGTTTTATTATGCTGTCATGCTAGATTCCCTCATGAACAAGAGTTTTGTTTTACATGGCTATTTATTGGTTACTGATTCTGGTTCATAATTGCTTTTTGTAATACTATAACATGTTTGTGAATATGTCTCCTTTAGATGTCACTTCCTGAAATAGAATAGGAACCTTCAGCTTAAGCTTGAAAAGTTTTAATAGTTGTTACTATGATAGACTGTATTTTATCATAGATTTTATGTTATATATTATTTTATTCTATAATTTTTAATTATATATTTACTTGTGTTTTTATTTGTTCTGGTCTATGACTGTAATAAATGTAATTGAAATTTACATTTTGAAGCCAATAAGAATTCTGAATAAGTAGAATCTGTTTTATAATTAAACTTTGATCTTAGCATATTTCAAAATAAGCAAGTAAATAATATTAAGATAGCCTTCACTTGCAGATAGTTCTCTACTTATGACCACAATAGAGCCCCAAATTTTGTTGCTAATCAAGGCAGCTGTCAAGTGAGTTGTGCCTCATTTTACCACAGTTATTAAATTAATCATTGTATTTAAGTTAATCATGTGCTTATTAAATGAATCTCTTTTCTCCCACTGACTTTGCTGGCTGAACATATGACTCTTGGACAATGCAACTATCATAAGTACAAGCCAGTTGCCAAGCACCTAAGCTATGATCACCTGTCTATAGGGATGATGTAATCTTTTTTCCTCAGGAACATGCCTGTGCAATGCCAAAAAATAACCCCCTGAAAAAAGTTGAAAAGTAGATAGTGACGCATGCTGGAACTCGGCAAAAAAACTTTCTGGGAAAAATTAAATTTTTTTTAAAGAAAGAAATGGTGGTGCCCACGGACCAGCACTGATCAAAACAGTTCCATGACATCATCATGACATCACCAGCAGTTCGCTACTATTTTGGTGAACCGGTCCGAACTGTGAGGAACTCACCTCTGGATTCTAAGTTGTATTGTAACCTGTATTCTAAATATCAATAAATCTAGCAAAAAACAAAAAGTCTCTTATAATTACCGAAATGTCATCATGCCTTTGAATAAAAGCAAACAACAAAATGGTTATAGTTGTTCAGTCTGTACAATAATTCTATTTTTGTAAAGTATAAATGCTAAGTTAGTAAAGTCAAATCTCTATAAAACCTTGGAAATAATCTTTTTCTCTTCACCCAATATTAGTTATATTTTAAGATGTAATATGTAGGCAATATATAAAAATTAATCTTAATTCCTATCTAAATCACAGTTTGGGATGTTCTTTATAAGAAATATCATTTAACTTATTAGTGCTTATCTGCAAATTACTACATTTCCACTATACGGTAATCTTAAAATGAAAATGTTCCTTTTAATGCTTACAGAAAATACTATCGTTATATAATACAGTGACATGAATATAAATGGATTATTCAAGGTTTCCACATATTCGTATCTTATAACAGCTGGAGTTAAACTTGATCTCTAGTAATTATATGGCAATGTTTTTCAAACTTGGAAACTTTTGAGATGTGTGGACTTCAATTTCCAGAATTCTCCACCCAGAAAGTCTACAAATTTAAAAGTCGTTATTTAGCATAACCATGTTACTAGTTAATCACACACTAGTAGTTCTCAACTTAGAACAGTTTATTTAGTGACCATTTGAAGATACAAAAACATTGAAAAAAGTAACTAATGGCCATTTTTCACATTTACAACTGTTGCAGCATCCTCATAGTTGTGTGATCAAAATTCAAACACTTGGTAATTAGCATGTATTTATAGTGGTTGCAGTGTCCAAAGCTCATGGATAACCCTTTGCAACCTTCTGACAAGCCAAGTAAATGAGGAAGCCTGTTTATTTAATTGTTTTACTAACTTAACAACTGCTATGATACATTTCAGAACTAAGACAACAAGGATTGTAAAATGGGGCAACTGTCTTGCTTAGCAACGGAAAGTTTGGGTGCAGTTGTAGTCATATGTTGAGGACTATCTGTAAAGTACTTTGCTTTTTTTTATTCTGATAAGTTTCTCTCCCACCCCAAGTTATTACAATAGTTAAGCCTACAATCCTAAAACTTCCTAATGAACTCCAGTTCAAGTATTCTCTAAATTCAACTTTACTTATCTGCAGAGCCCGTTTCTGGGGGTAGAGCGCTTAGGGCACTTCAGGCACCCCAACATGAGTGATGTTGAACTGTCCAGGCCCAAACTGGCCACACGCACCCCAGCCCCACAAGATTAAACACAACCCTGATGTGGCCTGATCTAAAGATAGCAATAGCATTTAGACTTATATACTGCTTCATAGTGCTTTTATAGCCCTCTCTAAGAGGTTTACAGAATCAGCCTAAGTCCTCATTTTACCCACCTCAGAAGGATGGAAGGCTTAGTCAACTTTTAGCCAGTGGTGAGATTTGAACTTCTGAACTACGGCTAGCTGTTAGCTGAAGTAGCCTGCAGTGCTGTACTCTAACCACTGTGCCACTCCGGCTCTATAATAATAATAATTTATAATAATTTATTACATTTGTGTGCCGCCCCTCTCCAAAGACTGGGGCGGCTCACAGCAACAATAAAACAATACAGATATAAAGAATTATCACATTGTTATATTTTATTGGATGACTACTAAAGTATATTTAAAAGGATAGCTATAATTGTATGTATAGAATCTAACTAAGCTGATTTGCAGAAAGTAAAATCTTTGAGATGTGGCAGATTTTAGCTAACTTAAATATGTTCTTTGGAATTGCTCTAATGTACAAACAAGCATTTTTTAACGGTTTCCCGTTTCTTTAACATATCTTACCTATGCATTTAATCCTGTCAGGCAGGGTTTTTAGTTTCCTCTGCAAGTTGATTTGTACTCCTTTTTAGAATAGTATCATTTAATGCCGTTTTAACTTTCTCCCCTTATAATTTTTATTCATTGTAAGACTTTCTGAGTTATTTCTAGATGTTATTTCATCTTTGTATCTTATTTAAGGATATAACCCTCATGTGAAATATTTTGCTCTTCAGTTAATCGATTATTTAATAATTTATTTATCTCAAAGTCTAGAATACAATTTGCACAAGCTATATTTTTATGAATAAAACATAGAACATATATACGAGAAAAGAAAAACTACTTAGCCTCAGTAAACAGCAAGCATTTGAGAACTGAGCAGATCTGTATTTCTGCTATTAGTAAACAATATTTTTAGAGTTTTCTGGAAAACTGTAATGTTGAGGAGGTTTATTTGACATGCCAAGTAGTGAATAATTAACAAGATTGCCATGTTAAGTCTGCCCAACTGCCTTTAATTTTACTATTGTTGGTTTACATAAGCTTTGTATGTTACAAAAACCCAAACAGCAACTATTTTCAGTACCAATCAGAATTTGAAATGTTGCTTAATTGTTAACAGAAATATAAACCAAGTTATATAGGGTAAATCATGCCAAAAGGTTTTATTTAAAGTGACTTTAAAGTACAAATAGTCCTCGATTTACAACAATTTGTTTAGTGACCATTCAAAGTTACAACAGCACTAAAGTGACTTATGACTGCTTTTCACACTTATAACCATTGAAGCATCCTTATGCTCACATGATCAAAATTCATCTGCTTTGACAAATGATTCATTTTATGGCGGTTGCAGTGTCCCAGGGTCATGTAAATCACCTTTTGTGACCTTTTAACAAAGTCAATAGGGAAGCCAGATTACCTCAAACCTGTTACTAACTTGATAACTTCACATATTCACTTAAAACAATTGTAGCAAGAAAAGTCATAAAATGGGGCAAAATTCACTTAACAAATGTTTCATTTAGTACAGGATTACACCTGTATATAAAAAGTCAGGCATTATTTATTCTTATGCCAGCTCTCCTTTCTTTTCACCTACAATTAAAATTGCCCAACTTCCCTCATCAGAGAAGAATCTTGTTAATCCAGTTAGTGGACAGAGTAAGGAGCTGCTCCATTTGCAACCCTTTGAAAAGCTTTCTCACCACCTTACTCATTACAACACACACTTGATAGGGAAGGAGGACTACTCCAAGGAGCCTTGCAGTAGTAGAACTCCGATATTTACACCCCCTTACATTTTAAAGTAAATTAAAGATACATAAGGAGAGGGCACCAAGCCAGAACGGTAGCAAACTCATATCATTTGAAAATGATAATGCGACACAAACGTTCACAATCAATCTAGTGCTCCTTAGGTGGGCGGATCACCACTTCTCTAATTCCCAGACTTTTGGCGACAGGCTGGAACTCGAATAGACTACCTGAAGGGGGACCAGTCTGAGGAAGGCTGTTCCCTCCCCTTATTAACCCAACCCTACATTCATCTCCCCTTCTTGTTTCCAGGGTCATTCTCCCTCCCAACCACCCGCAACAACCCCGCGGGTGTTCCTAACTCATCCCAGACCACCACCTCCTCCTCACCGCTTCCTCCTCCAGGTCGGTGTCCAAACCTGAACTTTAAGCTCTCGAGGTGATCACATGGGAGAAAGCCGAAGAAGGGAGGGCAGAGCTTAAGGAAGGTTCGGCGGCTGCCTTTTACCATTGGCTCCGCGCAGACACGTGGCGCGCCTCTTTTCCACCGCTGGCTCACAGCTGGGTAGCCCCGCTCCGCTGGCGGGGAAAAGAGCAGTAGGAGCCGCTCCAGTTAAAGTGCCTTAGAGGAGCGTGGAAGAGGAGGAGGAGGAAGAAGAAGGCGGCAAAGAGGTCCCCCCCTCCCACTTGGGCTCATGGGTCTGATTGGTTAATTACTCTTTGTTTTGGTGGCCGAACCCTTCGTGTGCAGGTCGTCGTTTTGCTTGGAGCCATAAAAAGCCACAGTTTGGAGCTGCGGAACGCGGCAGCGGGAAGGTAAGTCTCGCTGAAGCTAGTTACGACGTACGCTGGTTTATCTTTTATTTTTCCCCTCAAAGCGCCGGGACTCAGCGATCTCTTCCCCCAATTATTTCTGCTCTTTTTCTCGGGCAACTCGCCCTGAAGTTGGCGGGCTGATCCCGAAAGAAGCAGGCTAGGCTAGCCGAGGGAGGGGAACGTCGAGAAATAGGAGGGGGAGACGCGCCCGCGCTCCTTTTTGCCACTTCTCCGGAGCTCGCTCTTTCTCTCTCTTTCCGAGGCTGCTTCTCTCGTGGAGTGGAGAGCGCGGGTTTTGGGAGGGAGTAGACGGATCTCAGGCTGTGGACGCGCGGAGAAAGGGAGGGAGTGTCTTGCGTCTGAAGCCTGGCGCGAAAAGCTCGCCCCGTCCAACCCGCCCGGTTAGCTGAAAATAAATTTGGGATGGCGCGGTAAAATATTTTGCCCGGGTTCCTGACTGAGAAGGAGACATTTACGCGGGATATTCTGAGGGAGGGGGAGATCTAATCATTGTTTCGAGTTTGTTTATTGTGATGGTGCATATATGCACACACCCATATAAACACACACACACGCCACCCGAACACACCAAAACTATATATATATATGCTCTATGCTGCCTCGGATTCACAATACATTTTGCGTTGGGGAAGGGAAAAAAAGTTCATTGGGCTGGCTTATATGTATTAAACAGCTTTCAAGTGGCCGGAGAGATGTTCGGATCCGTACTGCGTAAAATAGGAGTTGCGTGGCGATGGAGGGGAAGGTAAAAAAAAAAAAACACCTCCAGAACTGGAATCGCCTCCATTTTCCAAAGTGCTCGGGACAAACTCGGCGAAGCTGCCTTCGGAAAGACCGCGAAAGGCAGCGAGCGGCTGCATCTCCGGATTGGAAAAACGGGGCAGCTCTCGCCCTGAACGCGCCTCTTGGCAATTCGCCTCTTCTTCCCTCCTTCTCCGACTTCATTTATGCGGAGCGCTGCTGAATGGAGCAGTTTGGCCACGCGAGCTTCATTCAGTTTAACGGGAAGAAGTTGCATCCCCTTCTCTCTTGTACTGCATTGTTTCTGTCTCTTGCTCTCTTTCGTCCTTCTCCAAAAATCTATTAGTCGGTTTGCCTGATCCCGGACTTGTGGGGTTTAAAAGCCTGTATAGTGGGAAATGGTCCAAGCGTTCTTACGCAGTCCAGAAATGGATGCTTCTTACACTCACTTGCTCCTCTAATGGCTAGATTTTTCATTATTCCAATCCTTTATTTTAAGCCCGAGATCAAAACACACTTAACTTGATGTAAGCAGTAGAATTTATTTTGAGGTAATAATGAAGATGGGGTAGAAATCCATCAGTAATTCTAGTACTCTGAAGCCTATGCTTCAATTCTTCTAATGACTGCAGTTCTAATTATTGCTAGGACAGATAGTCTAATGTGTTAACTATAAATGTACATGCTATGGCACAATTAACAATCAAGCAGATAAATTTGGCCATAGATTGCACTTCAATACTTTTTCAAAGATTTAAAAATAAAAGCATATTTATGTTGAAAAGCAGAAAGGCTGTGGTAGTTTTTCTATCAAACCATAATTTATCATCATGAATCCCTCAGTCTTAAGTGTTCAGTTTTTTACAATTTAATTGTTTTATTTCCCTCAGTAACAGGTTGCTATTTTATAATTTTGTATTCAAATGTATATTTCTTAAATTTTTCCCAATAATTCTAGTTAATATTAGATAGATAGATAGATAGATAGATAGATAGATAGATAGATAGATAGATAGAAAGAACTTTAGACTACTTAAGATCTATTGATATATAAGTTGCAGTGGATATCTTGAAGTTAACAATAAAAATCATACCCAATGATTTCGATCAATCAATAAAGATAACAGATTAAAGACTTGATTTTTTATTGATTTTCTTTTCTTCTCTGACAACTTTCAAATCTATTGCTTTCAGCAACTGATTTCCCTTTGATATACCATAATTATCGATCACTATCATTTTTTTCTATTTTTCTGTGTTTTGTTTTCCATTGCTTAAACAGGCAAATCAGTTTTGTACCTCATATCTAATCTCCCCTTATGATTCTATTTCAGATTTCTTAAGTCAGCATCTTAGCTGGGAAACCATTTTTAAAAGAAAGGCTTTTTAAAAAAAATTCTCAAGTTTCTTAAGAAAGAAAAACAAGCACATATTTTAGGAAGGTAGAAGTAGCCTCTGAAAGATCAAAAAAGTTCCAGTTAAAGTACAGGAAAAGGCCTCTTTTTTAGTAGACTCAATTGTTAAAACAATTGGAATTTAGCCTAAACTGTGCAAACCATTTGCAGGAAAACTTTGTATTTTCCTATTCTCAAGCAATGTTTATTTTAATACAAAAGAGAACCAATCATTGGTTTGAAAGCCTATGGCCTGTATTTTGCGTTAATATTACTTAGCAATTTTAGGAGTCATAACGGAATACCTATGAATATATCATTATGTAAACTTTATGAGTTGCATCCAGTTAGTATTATTTCAGTAGGTGCAATGACAATTTACATTTCCTCATATTATCCAAACCCGGCTGGGAAATCATCCATAGCACATCTAGGAAATAAAGGATGGGCAAGACATCTTTTCCATATGGTTGGATTTTAGTCTGTGTTTGGTTCTTCAGATAAAATAGTTAAGTAGTGGAATGTGACTTGAGTTTTCATGTGACTGAGAAACATTTGAATGTTTGAAGTATAGTGAATGCCTAGAAGGCTGTATGCATAAAGTATAGTTGACATTTTAAAAATGATTTAAAAATGATTTGAATAATGGGGCATTTTCCTTGCTCAATTGTATTCTGAACCTTTATCAGTGCTGTGAGTTTATTCTAGGTCTAGGTAATGGTTGTTGAAGCACAAAAGTTGCATCAGACTTGTGTTTGTTTGTTTGTTTGTTTGTTTGACTTCTATGTCGCCCTTCCCAACTGACTGGGCGGCGTACAGCATAATAAATACAATACAATGTGTAGAAATATAATTTTTAAAAAATGCTATAAAGCTAAAAAAATTCTAAACCCCATCTATCCCAACATACTCATCCACATTCATCCAGTCACTCAAAGCATTGGTTGAAGCCAATCTCAACACTCATGACCCCCATGCCCGCCAACAGAGATAGGTCTTCAAAGCTTTGCAAAAGACCAGGAGGGAGGGTTGGTACATATCTCCGGTGGGAGTTCGTTCCAAAAGGCCAGGGCCGCAACAGAGAAGGCTCTTCCCCTAGGTCCTGCCAGATGACATTGTCTGGCCGACCAGACCTGGAGAAGGCCTCTGTGGGACCTAACTGGCCGCTGGGATGCATGAAGCAGAAGACGGTCTCGTAGATAATCTGAGTCCTTCGGGATTGGGCGTCACAGAAGTCAAATTAAATAAATATATCTGGTCCTAAGCCATGTTTTATTTATCTTTATCCTCTATTCAAACCAATCCTAACATTGCTAGAAATTTTATTGTTGCTTTTACAGATTTTTTTTAAAAAAAGTTTATTTACTTGCCTTTTTAACCATTTGGCAATATTCTTACAGTTTAGCATTATAACTATTCCATGTTCCATATTCAATTCCAAAAATATGTTTTTGAATGTATGATAATGTGAAGCCAATTACTTTTCATAACTCTTTTAAAAATAATTACATAACAAGTCTGAAATGATGCATAGGCCTATGAAGTCCCATGAGCTCAGCTAACCAAATCAGGACTATAAAATTGTCTGCCAAATTATAGTTATGCTATAAAGCAGAGGTATTTGTTACAGACAATTGATAAGCAACTCTTACACACATACACACACCCACCACAAATTCTGACTCACTTTTTAGAATGTTAACCACCTTAGGGCAAGAACAACAGAAGCAATATTGGGAGGTAGTGAAATAGAAGAATAACATGAACACTTTTTAAAATACATTTTGTTGTATACTCCTGGCATGTTTCTCCTTTGTAGTTAGAAAGTCCTAGAGTTCTATGCAATTCAATTCTTGAGCATTTCAGGAGTAGAAGCAGACAGGAGCACTAGACAACCAGTTTTAGGAGGTTCCTGGAATGAATTTGGAACAGGTCCCCCCCACTCTCCTTTCCCCACCCCCCAATCTCCCTCCTCTCTATCTTTCTGTATGTGTGTAAAATATTGTATTATACATACTATATTTCAGGACAGATTAATTTTCCTTTTGACCTGCTCGATTTGGGAACTGTTTTGTTACTTGGAATGAATTATTTGTATGGCATAGTCTTGTAATGCTTTTTGTGTTAAACATCTCAAAGCAGTTTTTCAGCCAAAATGATTTAAAAAATTGTTTGTCCCTGGAATTTTATGTTGTCAGTTAGTCTGGATTAGTATGTTGTGCAAACTCAGCCAGAACCTTTTATCAAGTTGTACATTTCAATAGCTTTTTATGCTTTTGATTAGAAAAACTATTTTAATTTATATAAATTATAACATAAATCAAGCTGGTATCTTGACAGACTTTATAAATCCCACTTATTATTAATTCAGTTTAACTTGGATGTTATTCATAGTAGATTTATGCTTCTAGTAAATCTGCAAACATATGCAATTTCATCAGAAAAGGGGGGGGGAGTATTTTCGAATATAAAGCAATCACCAGTTAAACAGGACAGAATCAGAATAATTTGCTATGTTGTGATGTCAGAATCTCCGACATGATTTATACTGCAGTAGGATAGATGAACACATGATTTCCTGCCTTCAAAGGATTGCAAGGAATGTTAATTACTTTTAATTTCCTTGATTTGTAAAATCCCATGGTATTCAGTCACTGTCTCAATATTCTCATCATATACCTGAGCAAAAAAATAAAATAAATCATACAGTATTTGACACTAGCAAATAACTAGTTTTTTAATGGTCAGGTTCTTGATTTGTGCAAGATTAACATTCTTAAGTCTAATTCAGTTCAGTAAAACTTCTAGTTTGGAACCATAAAGTTGTTAAATTTGTATTTCTCTTATATCTCGGAAAACGTATCTAGCCAATTACTCTTTCTTGCTTTTCTGCAAAAGATCCCAAAGAATTATAAAGATCTAGGCAGAATATCCATGATTTTCCTTAAATATTTGTACCTTTCCCAGGTAGACCAGACAAGCAACATAACCAGATTAGCAAATTCTATTTTATTGTAAAGCTACATTAACAGAATCTTTCAAGTCTTGGAAATACTGAATTTATGTAATGATAAATTAAATAACTTGATTATTTAAATAGTTAATATTTAATAATAAATAATAATTAATAATAATCCCCTGATCTCCATTACAACCTGAGAAGCTAAGGAGAGTCCCGTCTGAACCTCTTTCTTCATCCATTATCTATTATTATTATTATTATTATTATTATTATCATTATCATTATTATTATTATTAAGATTTGTATGCCGCCCCTCTCCGTAGACTCAGGGCGGCTCACAACAATAATAAAAACACTTGAACCACTTGGAAGACTGCTTTGTGGCTGCATCTACATCACCTCTGCCAAGTTCCCAAACATCAGGCCTTCTATAGATAATGTGGTAAGTCATTAATTTATCACCAACTTTTGCACCAGTTTGACAGGTGACCTCCCCTCAAGAAAAAAACATATCCTACAGTGGAGAGAGAGATCAAGATCAAAAGGGGTTAATAAGTTTAACCACCCCTCCCTCCCCCAGGGGGACCCTTGGGGTTATCTGGATATTTGTCATAGAATTGTTTAACTAATCTGTCCACTTTCACTTTCCAATTTTTTACCTATGTAGATTCAGACAAAGAGTACCCCTTCTAATTAATGAGGTATTGTAATTGGCCTCTAAATACTCGTGAGTCTAAGATTTTTTTCACTGGCTTGACTATCTTTTAATGAAAAGTAAATGGCACTTTGATCCTTGATTCTGAAAGACAGGAGCTACTATTATGTGATCAAATCTTTTGACTTATGTTCCTTAATAACACCCATTCTGTTGCTTCGCCATATAATTGTTACCTGTTCAGGAATGTTGTTAATAATTTCATATTCCAAAATAAGCTTTCTAGTCATCCTAGTTGTGTGTCAAGAAATACTGTCGAGCACAAATATTCTTAAAAAGTAACCATTTGATCTCAAATTTATTTTTATAATTTTTAAAAATACTCTGTAGCTTTTCAAGCTAGGGAAAGAATTATTTTGTACTGACAAATGAATTGCATATACTTACAGATCCACTACAGTTCTCTTATATCGTGAACTTCAATAGACCTATGTATTTAAATAAGTTGAAATTTTCTAGGATTGACATGTAAAACATCTTTCTTTAGACAGTCATGTCCACCTCGCAGCCTGTAGGCTACATGTGGCCTTGGGCAGCAAGTACTGCAACCCCACAACATCATAATTTTTAACATTATTATATGATTTAAATAAATTAAGTATATTTTATATCCAGCCCATGATAAATCCTCTTCATTCAACGGGGCTCAGGGAAGCCAATGCATTAGAGACTTTATTGCGGGAGAATTGAAGCCTTTACTTCTGCAAATGCTTAAATTTAGAATAGTGCATTTATTTCTTATAGAATGCTAGCACATTCTTAAATCAATATGTGAATCTAGAGATGATAGGAAGGTTTTGAAATTCTTTTGGGGACTGGCAGAATCTTTTAGACTTTCATTTGGACAATCTTAGTGTTAATTTGAAAAGACTAATAATTTCCCAAAAATACTTGCTGCCAACATTGTCTTTTTAAAAAAATCAAGTTGAATTGATGTTGCATTATTTCCTGGAACATTTCTTTTACAACATCATCAAATGAACTAGTTGTGGAGAGGAGGGTGGGGGGTACAAAGACATTAATTTATGTTTCATCTGATAGCATGCTTATAGTTCAATGTTTTCACCACATGAGGTAAGAAAAACCTAGTATATAATTATTCACAAGGTTCTACTTAATTTAATAGCCTACTTTAAGAACAAAACAAAGAATGGATTCCTCAGTCTTCTGGGTTTTTTCCCCCCAACAACAACTGTATATTTGAAAACAAAAATAAGAAATTGCACCAATGTTTGGTTTCAGTACGTGGAGTATATTTCCTCATCAAAGGAAACCTGTCGCAATCTCACCAAGAAAAACTTGACAATGTTTATTAATGCAATTATCTTCTTGTCTTTCTGCTTAGCTTTCACTGTACAGTTTGCCTTTTGGAAATGGAAAAGGAGAGCTGATAGAGAAAACATTCCCTCTAGCAGTTCATATTATATTCAACAATATTAAGAAACATTTGCAATCTGTATAGTCTGGAGGACAGAAGGAAAAGGGGGGACATGATCGAAACATTTAAATATATTAAAGGGTTAAATAAGGTCCAGGAGGGAAGTGTTTTTAATAGGAAAGTGAACACAAGAACAAGGGGACACAATCTGAAGTTAGTTGGGGGAAAGATCAAAAGCAACATGAGAAAATATTATTTTACTGAAAGAGTAGTAGATCCTTGGAACAAACTTCCAGCAGATGTGGTAGATAAATCCACAGTAACTGAATTTAAACATGCCTGGGATAAACATATATCCATCCTAAGATAAAATACAGAAAATAGTATAAGGGCAGACTAGATGGACCATGAGGTCTTTTTCTGCCGTCAGACTTCTATGTTTCTATGTTTCTATGTTTCTATTTTCTGACTTAGCTAATTGTGCAATATTTTTCTGCAGAAGTAGCTGATATATAGCAGTCTTGGCTCATTTTTCATTTTAACACTTATGTAGGTTAGGATAGGATAGCCAGATATTATTTTGTTTTGTTTTTTTGTAACTGCCTACTATTTAGAATTTGACAGGTGTCTTATATATTGCTTCTAAATAAATATGGTTTAATTAGAATGTAACTTTTTTCTGAGATGGATTTCTGGGCTTAAATCAGATGAAGTTACCCTTACTGAGAGTAATGGAGAAACTTAAATTAGTTTTTCAATCAAATGGGATACTGGACATATTTTGAATTGCTTTGCCATTAAGAACTCATTTTCAAATTTTTTAAAAAAAAGATTGTGTGCATTAACAATGTTTAGAGATACTGAAAATATGCAGTTATTGCATACAAATATGACAGTCAGAAAACTGAAAATTACAACTTTAATGTGTTGAATTGCAGTTTTAAGAGCATTACATCTGCATCTATTTCTCTTTTTGCAGTTCACACATCCTTCTTTAGAACACATAATTATTTTACATGTTCTCTATTTGTTGTCTCAGCTTTAGTGTATCTTTTTTTTAAAAAAAACCAAGCCTATATTGTATTTAGAGCCGTCTAAGTTGAATGTGAGGAAGCTATATGTCACAGTAGCTGCATCTGATATCTCCATGAAATGTCACAGTGTCTGTAAATGACATCTCCATGAAATGTCACAGTTGGCACATTATTTATGTATTAACCAGATATCTTTCCTCCCTCAATCCAGTGTATCTTAGTGCATTGCATAAAGCATAATACCAAATAAAAACCACTGTAATTTAACAACAAAACAACCCAAAACAAGCAAGAATACCTTTATACCTTCAGAAAACAACCCAGGTTGAGCAAAGATGTTGAAATTCTTTGATTTTTTTTCTATGAATCTGTAAACTATTAGATTTCTCCTCCCCCCACTCTCACAAACATAGCCAGTATTAGACACCAGTTGGATGTCTTCCAAAGTATGACCTCACACTTAATTCACATGAAGTTTTGGACAATAAAATATATCTTCCTAAAGATTCCTTTCAGAATCTTCAGAGAAATTGTGAGTGATTTTTCTGCCTTCTATGGAATAGCTTCTAGATTTCTGTGACTACTCCTTTAACGTATGTACATATAGAAGTAAGATCAAAAGGAATTGAAATTTATTTGCAGTTATCAAATCATGTAATGCTTCTGCTCTTCTTTTAGGCATTGGGAAGCATCTTCTAGTGGTTACTGTGTTCATGCTGTTATTCCAAATCAGTTGCACATGATTATTCAAAATCCATATTTTACTTCAGTGGTACATAACCTTTGTGGCTTGGTAACCCCACTGGAGGAGGGGAGAGGAAAAGTGGGCCATGGGAGTGGTGGGCTGGTATGTGTGCGCAAGCAACTCTTGCACAATTAGCAGGCCGATGCTCGTGTACCCTGCTCAGCTTATACAAGTGGGCCAACATATACAAGTGCCCGCTACCCCTCCACTCATGCAAGTTGAACTACGCGCACAAGTGTGTACATTCCAACCAGCCACTCACATGGCCAAATTCTGAATAGTGCATGGCCAGTAGTGGGCAGTGGCCCAGGTGTTTTACTTGGTGAGAGTAATTATTGCCTTTATTTGCTATTATTAATAGCCAATATGGGTAGTTCTCAAATTATGACCACTCATTCGGTGACTGTTTAGAATTATAGTAGTGGTGAATCAGGGATCGCATGACTGATTTATGAAGTTGCAGCTGTTACAGTCTCCCCATAATCACCTGGTTCTGATCTCGTATTCAGGCACCTGGCTTGTGATTACAGTGTCACAGTGAATTGCTATCATGTGATTGCCATTTATGCCATTGCAACCTTCCTTGTCAGCTTCTCACAAGCAAAGTCAATAAAAGGATTGTCAAGAAAGGAAGGTCAGAAGTCTGTTCCTGTAAGTCTGTCACAGAAATCTCATACACTAGTGTGGGTTTGCCTTCAGTGCCCCCCACCTGCGCTCCATAGTGTCCCTAAATCCAGCAGCATACTTTTAATATTGCAGCAGTCCCTTCACTTCTTCACTTCCCTCTCCAGCCAACCCATTCTTCCCACCAGCCTGCATGCCTGCAGCACTCTCCCATCCCCACTCCTGGGGGCTAATGGCACTTCTGCCTCTTACCATTTAATGTGTGTGTCCCAGGACTGCTGGGATTGTCATTTCTAAGGGATGCATTCATATGACATTGTGCTTTATGATCGCATCACTTAGTGACAGCAATCCTGGTCCCAACTGCTGTTGTCACCTGAAGATTATTGTAAACCAATAAAAACTTAGCTTAAAAAAAAAGTGGTATCAAATTTTCTTAGGTTAATTGGCTTCTTGCTTGCTGTAGTTTTAATAGGACCATTTTGGAAAGAGTTTAAGAAGTCAGAGCAAAAACTGTTTCTGATAATAAAGCAAGGTGATGGTTTCATGCTTCTAATATTTACTTAATGAATTATGCTCATCTGCTAATCTGTCATAATTTATTAATCTTTTTCAAGTAGCTTGTGTGAACTATTATGACCTGCTGAATTCAGTTTCTGTGTCATGTATGTAGCTTGAGAAATAGCTGGATGCATTGTATCCACATGAAATCATATTCATTACTCATCAAAATATGCAGTAAGCAAAATAGGTCTATCTCATGACTGATGCAACAGAATGACTAAATATTCTGAAAACAATTTGTAAATTAACAGTGGCTAAATCTAAGTATTGCAAAGTCAGGCTTTCATTCCAACTTGATCTTCTTTAGAGGGCTGTATTAAAAGCACTACAGATAAAAGACATTCTGAGCCCTTTATTTTAAATGAATAAGTTT
Organism: Erythrolamprus reginae; assembly: GCF_031021105.1. Taxonomy (NCBI): domain Eukaryota; kingdom Metazoa; phylum Chordata; class Lepidosauria; order Squamata; family Dipsadidae; genus Erythrolamprus; species Erythrolamprus reginae. Next base: position 78,466,886 of record NC_091950.1, read on the forward strand.
AACGTTGCTTGATTGCTGTCACTATAAATTCATGGAATGAAATAAGAATATTTTCTGCCCATGCTCATTGGGTTTCTTTAAACAGTTTCCTACCCTCACCTTTCAGAATAAGGAAATGCTTAAATTCTCTGTCGCAGTTGGGTTTTTTCCCCCATGTTTGGCTTCCTGCCATTTTTAGAAACTGAGATATTGGTGTTTTATCTCAGTTTCATGCTTGGTATGCTGGGAGAAAGCCAAATAAATGCCATGGCAGTGATGCTTTAGTGGTATCTCACATAGCAGTAATAGAAAAGATACCAGCTCGTTATTCATTCTGCAGTGAAGAATCTTTCACACCATAGGAATAATATCTGCAACATAAAGTGCTCTTTATTACATATGCTTAACAATTATTCTCTTTTTCTGTGCATTGTCTTTTTAAATAATGGAATGATTTATAGAGGATTCTATAAGCCCTTTCTTCATTAACTTTACATTCTCCATTTTGCTTGCCATTTATGTCCTGATCCTCTTAGTTGTCTTGAAATACTTTTATCTGAAACTAAGCTTGTATATGACTAGATAGATTCCAAATCTAGACAGCTATTTTTTAAAAAGGCTTCTATCTTTACTCTCATTACTTCTTTAAATGTAGTGGCCTTACAAAACAGCCATAAAGGCATAAATAAACATCCTGATGCACGAAAAAAACAAACACCTTTTATTATAGTGTCAGATGGTTCTCATGAGCCTCATGAAGCTAAAATTCCTTTGGTTGTTCATTCCTTACTGCAATGTGTGAAAGAAGTTGCCCAGCTCTCAAAGCAGAGAGAGGAATGCATACATGTTTCAATATTCTTACAGTTGTGTTGCTCATTTCATGATACAAATTACAATTCATAAAGTTTCATTGTAAAAGAGTCAAGGTTATGTCTGACCACTATTGATTATCTTATTCATACCTCCTGAGCTCTATTTTTGTTGGCAGAGGGTTGCAGGAGACTCTTGCAGCCAAAAATGGAGCTTGGGAGGGCCACCGACATCAGCCTTCCCAAGCTCCATTTTTGCTGACAGAGGTTTGCAGGAGGCCGTTGTAGCTGTAAAGGGAGGCCGGGAGCCCATTTTCTCTGGCAGAGAGCTCGGGCTGCCACAGCTAGCCATGCAGTACTTGGCCATGCCCACTCCGTCCTCTCCCAGGTGACACCCCTGTTCTACAGCAATGTAAACCAAACTTTTAAATTGACTTTTCACCAGGAGTTCTGGAAAACTCCAATTATTTTTTTTAACAATATTATTCATGATGAGAAATAAGTCTGTAGTTATCACCTTTTGCTAACTCAGTAGAAAGATGCTGCCATTTGGAAATTGGTGACACGTATGGTACAATAACAAATTGCCCATCATAAGACATAATAATTACTAGGTTTTACTTTGGGATTTTGTATGAATTGACTGTTGTAGCTTAAAAATTATGGTTTATTATTTAATTTGACATTTGAAATTAATCAGTTATTCAGTTTAGTTAGCAAGCAGTAATTAAACCAAATAGCAATATTTGGATCTTATCCAGTACACTTTGTATTGCCCCTGTTTACACTTAGTAACAGTCTGCGGAGAGGGGCGGCATACAAATCTAATAAATAATAATTATTATTATAATTTAGACTTATATACCACTTCGCAGTGTTTTACAGTCCTCTCTAAGCGGTTTACAGAGAGTAAGCATATTGCCCCAACAATTTGGGTTCTCATTTTACCGACTTTGGAAGGATGGAAGGCTGAGTCAACCTTGAGCCTACTGAGATTCAGTCTGCAAAACCACTGGCAGCCGGTGATCAGCAGAAGTAGTAATGCACTCTAATCACTGCACCACCGAGGCTCTTAAAACATACTTGTTGCATATCTGCATTGCACTGTGCTTTTAAAAAAATGTATTTAGAAAATTTATATGGCCATTTAACTCACTGGACATAACTCTGGGCAATGTACAACTAGCAACAATTTAAACGACTATACTTCTGTGTAATTGAAACTATAATGTTCCTGTGAATTGCCTTGTTATCAAACTTTGGAAAAGCAACAATGAACTGGCATCTTTGTGACCTTAGCATATTGAGAATGTTTATACAAGACAAGAAATACAGTATGTAAATAGTTTTTTGTGTGTGAAATGCTGATGGAGCTGCTGATGAAACATTTTCCAAGGTTTTAATGGCTAACCTTGCACTATGAATACTTTTATTTCCTGTTTAAGTTCAAAACCATGAATTACAGCAACTTTCCTTACATTGTATTAATGACCTTTCTTGCATAATAATACAAAAGTACTACAATAAATAGTATTTCACCTTTTCCAGCATTCTGCAAGACGAGCTAGTTTTTTAAAAATGCCATTTTATACAGTGGTGAATTGTTGCTCTGTATTATAAAAGCTGCATTCTTATAGTTTCTCTTTGAAACTCTCTTAGAAAATCTATTGTGGCATATAGATAAAATAATGGACTCTGATCTGGGAGAGTCAGGTTTCAATGCAGCTCCCAGAAATCTTTGTATAAATCAGCCTTTTCAAATATGGCAGCTTTAAAATACGGGGACTTCCACTCTATGCTGGCTGGGAAATTCCAAATCTTAAAGTCCATACTTCTTAAAGTTCAAAAAACACTAGGATAAACAGTATCTGTCATCCCATTCTATGCTCTATAGTATGGTTGTTGAGAGAAAATAGGAATGCTACGTGTATACAGTCTTCAGAATCCAGGAAGAAGAGATTAATAAATCAATAAATAACTTTCCAATCAGGTTTCAAGCCCAATTACGGGGCAGAAACAATAATGATCTGTACCAAGAGTAAGATGGAGATAGTGCAACTATCCTGGCTCTTATTGATTTTTGGTATGTTCAATACTGTCAATCACCATATCCTAAGACTGGTTGTGGGACTTGGGGAGGGTAGGCACAGTTTTGCAGTAGTTAGGCTCCTTTTTCCAAGGCTGGTCCCAGTCAGTGTTGATAAGGAAGGAGAGGTCCAGCCTTTTCTTTGTGGAGTGCTGCTGCTGCAGTGCTTGGTGCTCTCTTTGTTCCTTTTTAAAATCTACACGAAACTGCTGGGTGAGTTCATCTACCACCACGGAATAAAGTATTATCAGTTAAGCTGATGATACTGAACCCTATACGCATGTTTCCCCAAAATAAGATTGGGTCTTATTTTCTTTTGGGCCCCAAAATAAGCTCTAGAGCTTATTTTCAGGAGGTGTCATGTTTTCCCCATGTATGGGAGACCCACTTCTGCTTGCATGCAGTGGGGCAGAAGGCCACATGGCGCACAAGTACTGAGAGAGGGGTTGGGGACCTTATTAATTTACCTCAGGGCCCCTGAAGCCAGGCCACCCATGCCTCGACACCTGCCTCGCCCTCCCCTCTGGCACTGACATGATGCTCAACCTCCTGCTCCTTTGTAGCCATGAGCAAGTAGAAGTGGGCTTGCGGCCAAGTGGGCTCCTGTTGCACATGCCTGCCATTGTTGCTACCACAAGACAGATGTCAAGGGATGGATGGTCTGGATGTGGGGGCCCTGAGATAAGCCGATGCAGGGTGTGTGGGGCAGCTCCCCTTGCCTTGTGGTCGCAGCACTACGAATGGGCAACTAGGCGGCTTCATAGACTCTTAAGTAGGGCTTATTTTGGAGATAGGATGAGAGACAGCAAGCTTCAGCTGCACCCTGAGAAGATGGAGTGGTTATGGGTGCATAGAGTCTCAGGACCTGGAGTTTATTTCTCACTATCTAAGATGCAACTTTTGTTTCCTTCTGGAATCACAACTCCTCCTCAGAGATCAAGTGGTAGTCATGCCTAGGAGAATCTTTGTGGAAATTCGGGTTGAGTCGCACTTTTTCTTGAATCGTGAAGCATCACTCATCTTTTGCCCTGGTCTTCTATTGGATTATTGTAGCATGCCCTATAAAACTACCTTTGAAGAATATGTAGAAGCTACAGCTGGTACAGAATGCAATGGTATAGAAAGTATTGGACACCCCTAGGATGGTACATTTAACACCACTGTTATGTGAGCTGCATTGGTCTCCAGTTTGCTTTCAAATCCAATTCATGACAATATTGGCTATCACCTTTAAGGCCTCATTATATGTTAATACTTATTTTTCTTTTATACTTTGTGGAAATAGTAATCAGTTACTACATTGTCCATTATAATACAGGGCATGCTGAGATAATAATTCTGGTCCTGTCATCCTGAAAATAGGACAGCTGGTGATGACAAACTGCACTTAGTTCTACATCCCTTGTGACCCATCCAACTTAATCTAGAAACAGTTTATGTCATGGTCAGTTGGGCTGTGCAAAACCATTCATAAGGCTGCTTTATGAAGCAAATAAAGTGCTCCTCTGAACATGTTATTTAAAGCTTAGAATCTCTGTCTCATAAAGACTTGGCAAAATAGTTTTGAGGGGCTTTGGTCATTGTCCAGATACATGTGAATAAACAAATGGCAAAGAGAAGTTCCCAAAGTAGTTGCTCCAATCCTTTGAGAGCATGTGGCTGCTGAGCACTTTGATGCTCAGAGGGCTACTTTAGACTGGGGGTATCTCCCCCAAAGGTTGTACACCTGTAGTGATGGTCCTTGTTGTTGTATTGACAAAGATGAGAAAAAAATTGGGGGGGAAATCATGGGCAAAAGCACAGACTACAGAACAGCTTAATGGCAGAATTTTAGCTTAAAATTCAGTACAGCTTAATAGCTGGAATTTTGCTTTATTCTGATTTTAATGCTAAATTCTTAGAACTCATGTACTGTATTTTGTTTCAAGTTTGTTGTTCAAATATTTGTAGATCCATACAGATTTCTGCAGGTGACTTATAATTAGATATTGTTGTCAGACTTGGTTAGTACTTGGAAGGGAGATAGCCTTTGGCTTTTACCAGTGAATCTGGTAAAAAGTTAAAATCTGATTCAGATGAGACACTGAGCAAAACCCTAATTTAAACATTGCAGTGAAGACTTTCTGCACATAACTAATTGTCATGACCTTGCCATGACCTACCAGGATGACAGTGCACTCAACACTTGGGCCTTACTAACTGCGTTTATCTGCCACTACAAAATACAGTGGTACCTCTACCTAAGAACACCTCTACTTAAGAACTTTTCTAGATAAGAACCGGGTGCTCAAGATTTTTTTGCCTCTACTTAAGAACCATTTACTACTTAAGAACCCAAGCCTGGAAAAAATTCCCAGGAAATTTGAGAGTGGCACGAAGGCCCGGCCAGTTTCCTTCCTCCCCCTTTAATCCCGGCCATCTCAGGCTTTTCTGGGCTTTCAGAGAAGCCTTTCGGAAGTGCTTAAGGAGGCTTTGGCAGCCCAGAGTGAACAAAGCATTTTCCTTTCTCTGGGTGCATGGAGAGGGAATACACCTCTGCCAAAGCCCAGAGAAAAGAAACGCTCCCTTTGGTCTGGGCAGCCCAGAGTGAACGTAGTGTTTTCCTTTCTCTGGGCACTTGGAGAGGGAATAAACCACTTCGCTGTGGTGATTCCCTCATGCTGCCTTCCATATACCCGGTGTGAGGTTGCCTCCCGGAGCGTCTGGGCGCAGAAAGGCAAAAGGGGGCGTTCACCTCACCTTCTTCTTTCAGCAGCGACTGTCCTCCTCCTCCTCCCTCCTCCTCCCACCCAAATTCCGAGCTTTTATTTCTTTCCTAATGAGTTTGCATTCATTATTTGCTTTTACAGTGATCCCTCGATTTTCGCGATCTCGATCTTCGCGAAACGCTATATCGCGATTTTTCCCACCCGATGACGTCACTCTCTTCCTTTCTCATCTTTCTTTCTCTCTCTCTCTTTCTCTATCTTGCTTCTTCTCTCTTCCTCCCTCTCTCATCTCTTTCTTTCCTTCTCTCTCTTTCTCTATCTCTCCCCCTCTTGCTCTCGAGCGATGGGTGGTGGGCGGCGGGCGGGCAGCAGCAAGGAGCCGAAGATCGGGGTTTCCCCTTTGCGTGGGCGGCAGGGAAGACCCAGGGAAGGTTTCTTCGGCTGCCCAGCAGCTGATCTGCTCGGCAGCGCCGCAGCAGTGAGGAGCCGAAGATCGGGGTTTCCCCTTTGCGTGGGCGGCGGGGAAACCCCGATCTTCAGCTCCTCGCTGCTGCGGCGCTGCCGAGCAGATCAGCTGCTGGGCGGCCGAAGAAACCTTCCCTGGGTCTTCCCCGCCGCCCACGCAAACTCCACCATCTGCGCATGCGCGGCCATGGAAAAAGGGCGCGCATGCACAGATGGTGTTTTTACTTCCGCACCACTATATCGCGAAAAATCGAGTATCGCGAGGGGTCTTGGAACGTAACCCTCGCGATACTCGAGGGATCACTGTATACTGATTTCTATTGGAAAATTGCTTCTACTTAAGAATGTTTCTACTTAAGAACCTGGTCACAGAACAAATTAAGTTCTTAAGTAGAGGTACCACTGTGGATGTACTTGCAGAGGCGGCATTTGATTATAGGATTCTCCAACACGTGGTGCCATAGACTGGGGAAGCCAGACAGACTTAACCCTCTTAATGGACAGACTGCTTTGGTATGTTCCATTCTTGGAGGTTACTTCCACCCACTATGGAGAAGGGGCGTCATAGGGTTAAGCTAACTTCCAATCTAGCCCAAATTTCAGCTAGTCTGGCTATCAGGTTAGTTAGTTAGTTAGCTAGTTAGCTAGTTAGTTAGTTAGTTAGACTTCTATGCCACCCAGTCCTGAGGGACTCAGGGCGGCTTACAACAATATAAAATTACAAATAACAATAAGAAATAAAAAAAAAACTATAATACTAAAACCCTGATTAAAACTAATAACAAGGCAACACACGACCCACATACATACCATTCACAAAGTCATCAAACTGTTATCTTCTAGTTGTTGACTTTGGGAGCTATATCCCGAGTCTGACCATCGTCCTTCATTTAAGAGGGGGAATTGATGCAGAAGGTCAAAGATATCAGTTTGTCAGACTCAGTCCTAATTGGCTGAAGGGATGGTGTCATCACATTCTTGAACGTTGGCTCTACCATATGAGAAGAGGTGTACCAGGTAAGACCAATGCCCCTTCTACCTTTCTGTATTCTATAATTTATCAGAAGAGTTTAATGAAAATTACTTGCAAGTAATTATATATAGGATTGTAACATGAGGCCAACTTTTATATGATATGTTTTATCATAGACTTAGTGAGTAAAACCACACTTTTCATACATTTAATGCATTTTTTTGAATTCCCTCTCAACCCCCTCAATTGCTGATCTCTTTGGTACTTATGACATATGTAATGCTTTAAAGTATATGTACTTAAGCAATTGTTTCCTGAAATGCTTAAAATATCTGGATGTTTACATACCCATGATTTTGAATGCATTGTGTTTACTTGGCTGAAATGCAAACATCTGGGCTTTCCTGGAAAGATATCAAGAGATAAGAGGAAAAAAAGTAATATATTTAAAACCAATTGAATACTTTTTAATACCACTGAAAGTGTAGCTTGCTTCTTGTATGTTACTTGCTAAGAACTGCCATCCTATATTAAGATTGCTATTGTAAATAAGTAGAACTGTATCTTTTTCATAAATGAATGAATGATGGAAGAACCCACTTTACATAAGGCCATTCTGGGCAACAAGTACTTTGTCTTGAAAAGAAGCCCCTATGGCTCTTTACAAGCTTTCTAAAAGATGTATTTGGTCAACCTAGCTATCTGATAAAACTTATGATTTGAGTGCTGTTACATTTCAAGGTGATCAACAGATCCATTGTTAGGCATATCTATTTAAATACTGGTAACAAATGAAATAATGACTCAACATATTAGTAACATAGGCAGTACAGGTTACTTAGAACAGGGTATCCAGCAAACCTGGAAACCAGGGAAACCAGAGAATTATCAGGGAAATCGGCAGTTTGGGAAATATCGGAAATATCAGAGAATTTATGAAAAAAACGGAATATATCAGGGGGAAAAACCAAACTGTATTAAAATGTTTAAAAGTCAGGAGAAAATCATGTTAAAAAAATGGATTGCGCTACCTGGCAGAGTCAAGCAAAAATTAGCATAACTGTGACCATAGTTCCCTCTAAGCTGCGCAGCGCGCCATACCGCAGAGGTTTTTAACCCCCAGCCCGGGAATTTCAAATTCCAGCGCACAGGACCGATCGCTGCGCCGGAATTTGAAATTAAAGGAACTGCCGCTGCTCTGTAAACAACAGTTTGCAGCAACAGTTCCTTCAAGTAAAGGCGGGAAAGAAAGGGGCCAATTATAGGCCCGCTTTCTTCCCCGCCCCTTAAATCCCAGACGTTTTCCACATATAACACCCCCCCCCCCCCGCAGCCAAATGGTTGTTTAGCTGCTGGCCCAGTAAGGTAAGAAAACCGTTGGGGGTCCCTGGGTCTGGCGGCGCGGTCTGCTGCCAAGCCTTCTAAGCATCCATGGGGTGGGGGTGGGAACGAGGGTGGGGGGTGATGACCGGGGGCCCTGGGCCAGGCTGCCGGCCTACCGCGGCTTCCCCGGCTTGCCACGGCCCAACCGCCGCCGCCCAGACCCGGCCGCCAGCGTACCGCAGCTTCCCGCGCCGCCGCGGCTTTCCTGGCTTGCCGCGGCCCACCGGCCGCTGCCGAGACCCGGCTGCCAGCTTACTGCGGCTTCCCTGGCTTCCCGCGGCCCACCTGCCACTGCCCAGACCGGCCGCCAGCCTACCGCGGCTTCCCCGGCTTGCCACGGCCCGCCCGCTGCTGCCCAGACCCGGCTGCCAGCCTACCGCGGCTTCCCGCGCCGCTGCGGCTTCCCCGGCTTGCCACGGCCCGCCCACCGCCGCCCTGACCCGGCCGCCAGCCTACCGCGGCTTCCCGCGCCGCTGCGGCTTCCCCGGCTTCTCGCGGCCGGCCGCTGCCGAGACCCGGCTGCCAGCTTACTGCGGCTTCCCGCGGCCCACCTGCCACTGCCCAGACCGGCCGCCAGCCTACCGCGGCTTCCCCGGCTTGCCACGGGCCGCCCGCTGCTGCCCAGACCCGGCCGCCAGCCTACCGCGGCTTCCCGCGCCGCTGCGGCTTCCCCGGCTTGCCACGGCCCGCCCACCGCCGCCCTGACCCGGCCGCCAGCCTACCGCGGCTTCCCGCGCCGCTGCGGCTTCCCCGGCTTGCCACGGCCCGCCCACCGCCGCCCTGACCCGGCCGCCAGCCTACCGCTGCTTCCCCGGCTTGCCACGGGCCGCCCGCTGCCGCCCAGACCCGGCCGGCAGCCTACCGCGGCTTCCCGCGCCGCCGCGGCTTTCTTGGCTTGCCGCGGCCCGTCCGCCGCCCGCCCACACCTGGCTGCCAGCTTATCGCGGCTTCCGTGGCTTGCCGCGGCCCGCCCGATGCCCGCCCAGACCCAGCTGCCAGCTTACCGCGGCTTCCCTGGCTTGCCGCGGCCCGCCCGCGGCCGCCCAGACCCGGCCGGCAGCCTGCCGCGGCTTCCCGCGCCGCCACGGCTTTCCTTGCTTGCCGCGGCCCGCCCGCCGCTGCCCAGACCCGGCTGCCAGCCTACCGCGGCTTCCCGCGTCACCGCGGCTTCTCCGGCTTGCCGCGGCCCGCCCGCTGCCACCCAGAACCAGCCGCCAGCCTACCGCGGTTCCCCCACCGCCCAAGCCCGGCCGCCGCCCTGTCGCAATTCCCCCAACCTTCCCATGGGTACTGCCCGGTGCCTCAGCAGTCTACTTCGTTACGCGAATTGCTCGGGGTGATGGCGGGGCTCTTGCCTCCGAGCCTTTTCACCCCAAATCCGACGGCCGCCTTCTCCGGGTCCCAGGGAAAAAGGAAAGTTTCCCAGGAAGCCCCGGTGCTTCTGGCCCCAAAAAACATATTTGTGCGAGTGAGTGGTGTTGCAGGGCAGGAAAAATAAGAGAGTAAGACAGAGAGAAAAAAGAGAGGAAGGAAGAGAGAAAGAAGGACAGGGAGGGATGGAGAAATAGGAACGGATGTGAAAGAGGGAAAGAGTGAGACGGATGGAGGGGGGAGGGAGAGAGAAAGAAGAGAAGGGGGAAAGAGAGGGAGGGAGGAAGAGAGGAAAAGAGACAGAAACAGATAGAAAAGAATGGGAGCAAGAAAGAGAGAAAGAAAATCAAAATCTAGTTTGAAACTAGCTCAACTATTTAAGTGGATTTTAAAGCATAGATTTATTAATAGTTTTGTTTCTCCGTACTGAAGGAGCGGGTCCAGCAGTCACATGGGTTGCTCATGTCCAATCCGGTGGAACTGAGCCTAGTATTAAAAAAGCTTGCCGGATCCGCCCCTTCCCCAGAATTCGCTCAGTTCGCATATCCTGCGGTTGTATTGTGATAGCTCGTTCAACATTCTAACACCTTCCCTTCGATCTTTTCCTTCAAAAAGTAGTAAGATTTATTGTCTTTAATTATTTACTTGCACTAATTGCGCCAGCCGTTTAAAAGAAAAAAAGCGGCTAGGCTTTTTTCCTTGGGAGAAGTTGCGGTTTCGTTTTCCCCCGGCGGTTTTGCCGGTTACGATTCCTGCGGCCGCTTGTGGATTCTTCTAATCCTTTGGCCTGGAGGTCCTGGTGCAAGTATTTACCTATTGAATTATTGATTATTTATTGTATATAAGGGCTTAAGAAATACCTCCTGCGGAGTGAGACGCCTTCTAGTCTCCTGGACTTAGTCGATCGCTTCCCCTTTAAGAAATTTTACGGAGCGATTTTTTTCGGCGCGAAGGCCTTCGCGCCCTTTTTAAATCTAGGCCTCTCGTGTTGGCCCCCTGCCAGCCGTGTAGGCCTCAGTCCACCGCGTGGATCCCGGAGCGGGCCTTGGGGGTCCCAGGCTAAATTCTCCACCGGCTAAGCCTCCAACCAGAGTGCCTTGGTTTACTTAATTATAAAGTTTAGGGAGGCTGGCCCCGCTGGGTTTGGGGGCACGAACTCTGGGTTTGCCCAGATTGTCCTCAAGTTTCAGCAGCTTCGAGGCCTCGAAGCAGGATCCATTCCTCTTGGGAAGTCCTTGAAATTCTTCTCCTTATTATTCAGTTATTGGCTCAGCCTTGTCTTCTGTTAATTGTCAGACTATGGCTACTTTTCCCAAGAGAGGCACAACTAAAGGTCCCAGAGAGGCCAGGCCTACAGGCGATGAGATTACTAGTATCCCCCAGGCCTCTTCCTCCTCTTCTCCAGGGGCCCGCCCCTCGACCAAGGTCACCAGGGCCGAGAAGAGAAGGGACCTAGCCCTACAAAAAATCCATGACAAATCAGCAAAACGTTTGAAAGTGCAGGCCCAAGTAATCAGTAGTCAAGACCCCCCAGAGGCTTCTAGCCTGCCTCCTTCTGGGGTCCCTGTGTTATCTCTGGATGAGCCAAACCTAGACAGACCCCAACCTAACCTATGGGGCATAGGTCCAGAGGAACCAGATATTATTGAAGATTCCCCCCAGCCAGGATCCTCCCAGGCCTTTAGGGATTCTTCTGCCATTTCTGCTGACATTTCCAGTTTACCTCCTGAGTTCCAGTCTATTTTTGCTGTGTTGTCCAAAGCCATTGATGCCAAACTCTCCACCATCAATGAGCTTCCCTTACCTCTTCCTCCTTCTCGTCCCTCCCGCCCCTTGGGTTCTTCCCCAGCGGTCAGAGCTCCTATTCAGGATGATTCAGATTCCTCCCAGGATGAATATGACGATATAGAGGATGATGAGGATCCCTTTCAGGGCTTATCAGATGATGAGGAATCCCAAATAAAGGTTCCTCCTCCAATTACTATTTTTCCTTCTCAATTATTCAAATCTCTCCTCCTCAAAGCTAGAATTTCTACGGGATTAGCGGCACAGGAGAAACAAGCCTCCACTTCCACTGATCCCCCAGAGGAGAATCTACCTTACTTCACAGAGGAACAGGAGGATAACGAGGTAATTCCTATGCCTAAATTGTTTAAAGATGCTTTACTCAAACAGTGGGAATTTCCAGCCTCTGGCCTTAATCCCTCCACCAAGGACAGAAAGTTGTACAAACTTTCCTCTTCCTATGAAGAGCTTCTATCCTTTCCCAAACCGGATGAACCTGTCAAGATTCTTCACTCGGCAGCGGCTGTGCCAGGCGAGGCGGAGGAAGTCCTCCGACCAGAGGACAAGCGCATTGAGCAAATGCTCAAAAGAGGATTCACCGCTGATTCCTGGGCCATTAAAAGTTCTGCAGCGGCTTCCTTTTTCTCCAGAGCCATGCTGCTGTGGCTTCGCCAACTTCAACAGCATATTCCTCCCGATGACTTGAGAGGTCAACAAGACTTCAACAAGGTCTTTGCAGCTGCCCAGTACGTGGCTGATGCCACCTTGCAATCTACTAGATTTTCCGCTAAGTCTATTGCAGCTTCTACAACAGCAAGAAGACTCCTATGGATTCGCCCTTGGCAAGCGGGAGTTCGCCAAAAGTGGCAGTTATCCCAGGGTCCCTTAAAGCGCGACCTTCTCTTCGGTGATCTTCTGGATCCACTCCTCACGGAAACCACGGACAAGAAGAAAGTTTTGGGTCCAACCACAAAAAAGGCTACCAAAACGCAGTCCTTTCGTCGCCCAGGGCGCCAGCAAGATCAAACGGCTTCCTATCAGAGACCTCCAGGTCAGTATTCCCCCCGCTTTCGTTCCCAAGGTAGGAACTCCAGGGGTAGAGGTTTTCGCTTCCAAAGGGGAGCTTCCTCTAACAGGGCTTCAAAAAAACCTAGATGGTAACCTTACCTCTATTCCCATAGGGGGTCGCATAGCTCATTTCGCCTCTAATTGGCGTCTTACCTCCAAGGACCCTTGGGTCATTGACACTGTTCAAACAGGCCTTCTTTTAGAATTTATTTCTCCTCCCCCAAAACGTTTTATTTCCTGCCCTTCTCCCAGGTCATCCTCAGATTGTAACCGTATGGAGGAGGCCATTTCTCATCTATTGTCCATCAGAGCCATTCAACCGGTCCCTTCCGGTCAGAAGGGCCTAGGTTTTTACTCCATTCTATTTATGGTTCCAAAGTCCTCCGGAGGTTGGAGAGCTATTTTGGATTTAAAGAAACTAAACCTATTCATCAAATATAGGAAGTTTAAGATGCACTCCTTGTCTTCTATTTTGGCCGCCATTCACTCGGGAGATTTCATGGTCTCCTTAGACCTCACTGAGGCCTACCTTCACATTCCTATAGCCAAATGCCACAGAAAATTTTTACGTTTTTCCTTTCAAGGCAGGCATTTCCAGTATAGGGCGATGCCATTTGGCCTTTCCTGGGCCCCTCGGGTCTTTACAAAGCTCTTGGGGTCCCTGGCGGCCTATATCCGGGCGTCTCCCATCCACATTTTATGTTATCTTGATGATATTTTGATTCATGGGAACTCCCTAGAGAAAGTGAAAACAGACCTTTCTGTCACCATGTCAGTCCTTCAGGACCATGGATTTTCCATCAACTTTGATAAAAGTCACCTCCAACCTTCCACATCCATTTCTCACCTGGGATCCATTATTGATTCAAAATCCTCCCAGGTTTTTCTCTCTCCCGAGAGAAAACTCAGTATAGTGGAGTTAATTTCTAACATTTTATCTAATTCTTCAGTATCCATAGTTACTCTATCTTCCCTTTTGGGGAAGATGGTGTCATGCATAGGCATCATTCCCTGGGCTCGCCTTCATGCTAGGGAACTCCAGTGGCTCCTGTTACCTTTTCAGAGATCGGGGCACAGCAACTCAAATCGACGCATTGTCATCCCACTGAGTGTTCGCAGATCCTTCAAGTGGTGGAAGTCTCCGGCCATGGACAGAGGATCCCCGTTCAGGTGCCCGGATCAATTTGTCATCACCACAGATGCCAGTCTATCGGGATGGGGCGCCCACGCCCAGGGGATGATAGCCCAGGGCACGTGGTCCCCGGAGGAAGCTTCCAGGCCAATCAATTGGCTAGAGTTAAGAGCCGTTTCCCTGGCTCTGAAGCATTTCTCTCCTCGCATTCCCAACCGGCACGTTCTCATTCTCACCGACAACATTGCCACAAAAAGCCATATCTGCAGACAGGGGGGCACGAGATCCAAGGCTCTCATGAGGGAGGCCCTCAAGTTGGGCCTTTGGGCGGAGAAACATCTCCAGTCGCTCCTAGCCGATCACATCTCGGGGAGTCTCAACGTCCAGGCGGATTGGCTATCCCGAGCAACGATAGACCCAGGAGAGTGGAACCTCCATCAAGACCTGTTCCATCAAATCACCCTCAGATTCGGCCTACCAATCCTGGATCTCTTCGCGACCAATGCGAACGCCCAACTCCCTCGCTTCTATTCCAGATTTCCATCCCCGGGAGCGGAAGCAATCAATGCCCTCCGGAGTCCATGGCCTCCAGGCCTACTCTACGCATTTCCTCCAATTCCAATCCTCCCGGACGTGATTCACAAGGTCCTCACCGAGAGGGCCCGAGTAATCTTAATCGCCCCTCATTGGCCCCGCCGGCCCTGGTTCGCAGATCTCCAACAGCTGTCCGTCCAGGACCCTTGGCGACTCCCCGTTTCGGGGGATATGCTGCGGCAGGGGGCCTCTTTCCATCCAGACCCGGAGTGGTTCCACCTCACCGCCTGGCTGTTATCAGGAGAGATTTAGAACTGCGTGGTCATGACCCCGATTCAGTGGAGGTCATTTTAAAGGCCAGAAGGGGTTCGACCAATCGAATCTACGACCACACGTGGTCCAAGTTTCACCAGTGGTGTCTACAGGAAGGTCTCTCCCCTCTGTGCATCCCCATACACAGAATTATTTCCTTCCTTATGCAAGGCTTCCATAAAGGGCTTTCCACCAGCACCCTCCGGCGTCATCTGGCAGCCATCTCATCTGTCCTAGGGGGTCCCCGCAGACAGCCTCTCCGATCCTTCCCTGAAGTTCAGGAATTCCTCAAGGGCATAGCCAACCTCAGACCTTCCAAGGTCCACAGGTATCCATCCTGGGATTTGCCACGGGTTCTACATTCCCTGACGCAGGCACCATACGAACCCCTAAAATCGGCGTCCCTCAGGTACCTATCCTTTAAGGTAGCTTTCCTGGTGGCTATTACCTCTGCCCGACGCATTTCGGAGCTGGCTGCCCTCTCAATCAGGCAGGACCTTTGTCAATTCCATCAGGACAAGGTAGTCTTGCGACTGGACCCCACCTTCTTACCCAAGGTCAGTTCCATGTTCCACAGATCTCAGGATATTGTCCTACCTTCCTTCTGCCTCCAACGAGACCATCCCTTGGCAATTAGATGGCACACCCTGGATCTCACCAGAGCGCTGAGAATCTATATCCAACGCACAGGACCCTTTCGGAGGTCAGAAGCACTTTTTGTAGCCTATCATCCCAGAGTCATGGGGGCCAAAGTGTCTTCAACAGTAATAGGCCGTTGGATCAGAGGGACTATATCTAAGGCCTATGAGTCGGCCTCCCTCTCAGTTCCAAGGAACATCACAGCGCATTCCACCAGGAGCGCAGCCACCTCGGCTGCTTGGGCGACTCAAGCCCCGTTGGAGGAGGTCTGCAAAGCAGCCACTTGGGCCTCGCCAAATTCCTTCATCAGGCACTACAAGATTGATTCTTACGCTTCAGCGGACGCTGCCTTCGGCAGAAGGGTACTCCAATCCGTTATCTCACACGATAGCAAGCTAATCCCACCCTAGGGACCATCTATTGGGTATGTCCCATGTGACTGCTGGACCCGCTCCTTCAGTACGGAGAATAGGCGTTGATTGCTTACCTGAACGCCTCTTCTCGTACGGTGAGCGGGTACAGCAGTCACTTCCCGCCCTTGTATGTGTCTTCTCTACCTTTCTATACCTTTCTTCCTCTAACAATAAGAGTTGAACACTACAGAGCTTCACAACTGAGCCTAGTCTATGGATTCGCGAATTCTGGGGAAGGGGCGGATCCGGCAAGCTTTTTTAATACTAGGCTCAGTTCCACCGGATTGGACATGAGCAACCCATGTGACTGCTGTACCCGCTCACCGTACGAGAAGAGGCGTTCAGGTAAGCAATCAACGCCTATTTTGTTTTTGCTGGTTGTTTTAGTTTTAATAGTAATAGATTTTGGTTTTGTTTTATTATTAATTTCAATAAAATAGAAGGGATATATATATGTATATATATCCAAAATCAAGGCCTCTCCCATCAGCGAAGAAATCCAGCAAAAAATCATCCCCAGAGAAAAATCTTCCATATGTCCAAAACTCTATGGCCTTCCAAAAATACACAAGGAAGGAATACCTCTCAGACCAATAGTCAGTTCTATAGGCTCCCCTCTACAAAACCTTGCCAAATTTTTAGCCAAATACCTTCAACCATATACAGAAACTATTACCTCATATGTTCAAAATTCATTCCACTTTATACAAATAATAAAAAAACAAAACCTACAACCCAATGACCTACTTGTAAGTTTTGATGTCGTGTCCCTTTTCACACAAATACCTATTAAAGAAGCCTTGACAGCTATCCAGGACAAACACAACCCCCCCAAATATATCCTAGACCTTACCAACCACTGCCTGACCAATACATACTTCATCTATAATGAACAAAGATATAAACAGATAGAGGGAGCCCCCATGGGATCACCTCTCTCACCGGTCATCGCCAACCTCTATATGGAATATTTCGAAAATAATGCATTAGAGCAATCCAAATACAAACCTAAACTTTGGCTGAGATATGTTGATGATACCTTTGTAATTTGGCCACATGGTAAGGAAAAACTAGACAATTTCCTCACACATCTTAACAGCCTACACCCCAAAATACAGTTTACTATGGAAACAGAAATCAATGATCAACTTCCCTTTCTAGATGTACTGGTCTATAAAAAACCCAATGGCAGCCTAGGACACACTATCTACCAAAAGAAAACCCATACCAACCGTTATCTAAATGCACACTCACACCACCACCCCGCACAAATCACCTCAGTGGCCAAAACTCTCATCACCAGAACCAAACGCTTAGCTGACCATGAGCACTTAAAAACTGAATTGAACAAACTCAAAGATGTATTAATTTCTAATGGATTCGAAGAGAAAACAATCACAAACCTAATCAAAAAAGAGACACCCCCCAAAAAACAAGATCAAGAACAGGACAATGGTACCACCATCCTCCCTTACATCAAGGGCACCACAGACAAAATTAGTAAAATTCTGCACAAACATAACATCAAAACTTCATTTTGCACCAACCAAAAAATATCTAATATCCTAAGGAGCCCCAAAGATAAAATCCAATTGGAATACCAAGGAATCTATGAAATCCCTTGCAAAACATGTGCAGCCACATACATTGGACAAACCAACCGAAGAGTAAGTGCACGCCTTGCAGAACATGTGAATGCAGTTAAAAAAGAAGAAAAGACTTCCTCCCTTGTCCAGCACATTAAAAAAACAGGTCACGAAATTGACTTTGAAAAAACTAAATTACTTCACAAAACAGAGAATTTATATAGAAGAATTGCTCTAGAAGCCATAGAAATTGAAAGGAGACCCCTTTGCATAAATAAAAGAGATGACACGTCCCGCCTACCAGAAATTTGGAAACCAGCCTTAAACAAAATAAACAAAAACAAAACAAAACAAAAAAACACTTCATAAAAATCACCATGTCAATCCTTCTAATAATTATGATTTTGGAATTTTGAAATTTGAAATTTGGAAACCAGCCTTAAACAAAAAACACTTCATAAAAATCACCATGTCAATCCTTCTAATAATTATGAATTTGGAATTTTGAAATTTGGAAACCAACCTTAAACAAAAAACACTTCATAAAAATCACCATGTCAATCCTTCTAATAATTATGATTACACCAACCAATCAGATCACTGAAACATAATAACCCAATCTAATTGCTACATTCAAACCAAATCTCCACCCCCACACTATATACTAGGAAGAAATAAATAAATAAAAGAGATGATACCTCCCGCCTGCCAGAGATTTGGAAACCAGCCTTAAACAAAATAAACACTTCATAATAATCAGCATGTCAATCCTTCTAATAATTATGATTTTAGAATTTTATATTTGGAAATCAGCCTTAAACAAAACACCTCAAAAAAATCTCCATGTCATTCCTTCTAATAACTATGATTACACCAACCAATCAGATCACTGAAACGTGGTCACCCAATCTATTTGCTACATTCAAAGCAAATCTCCACCCCCACACTACATACTAGGAAGAAATGTCAGTTGCTAACATTCCATTTAAAACAACACAAAGATTGGAACTACAGCTACCAATATTTCTCCACGGCTTAGCCATTTGGTATGATGTCATCTATGACTGTGCCTTAACTAGATCACAAGTTACAGGGAAATACCAGGGAAATATCAGGGAATTTCAAAATGCTTTCCTCCTGGATACCCTGTTAGAAAATGAGAGTGACTACAGCTTTGGATCAAATTGAACTTGAGCGGCCTCTCCATGTCTACAGTTCTCATAATTCTTCATGAGAGGGCTGAGAGAACTAAAAAAGGCCCAAGAGATGGTAGAGAACTACTGGCAAAAGACAGGAATTGAAGATGATTGAGCAGCTGCCAGAACTGCTATTAGGGCCTACCTTAGGGGACAAAATGTAGCTGTGTCTCCGCAGATAGTGACTCAATGAATATTTCTTCCTCCTTGGAAGACATTATATTGAGATCGGGAGAGTGGGGATGTCTCTCTCTCTCTCTAAGAATATGCTTTCCATCTAGCAAATAAAGCTGCTCATATTTCGGTCTAGATTGAACTTTGGCCTTGAGGCAGCACTAGTGAAGATTATGGGAGCTAAGGCTCCCATACTTTGAGAGGAGTTTGATCGTGTTGGACTTGAGGAAAAGGACAAGACAAGACGTTACAACCGCTAGCTCGACCACACCTGTGTTAGATCCCTGCTCTTCCTGGATGGTTAAGGCTGTCTGTGTGATTTGGTATAGGGTTAGTGATTAATTCTTTCTTGAGGGAGAAAGTGGTCTTACTGGCTCTTAAGGAGGCCTTGATGAACTATCTCCTCAAAGAACTATCACTTGATTTAATCAGGACAGTTTTTGTCTGATCTCCAACCTTCCATTTTTAGGGAAAGTTGTGGAGAACGTGATCTGTTGGTAGTTTCAAAAGACCCTGCATGAAGCAAAACATCTGGACTCTTTCAATCAGTGTTTGAGATGGATAATAGGAAGACAGCACCATTGATTTCATTTTTAGATGAACCCTGGTGAGAGCGATCTAGGAGTAGTGCATCCATCTTTGTCCTTTTTGACCTCAGCAGCCTTTGATACCATCAATCATATCCTTCTGGATCAATTCTAGCAGATAGGGATTGGACAGCACTGTATTCCATTGGTTCTCCTCCTCCTTCAACTATTTGTTCATCTTAACACTGCACGAAGTTTCTGTCAGTACTTGCACATAAAACATTTTTCTCTAGTACCATAGCCATTACCCCATGCTGGTGATAGCAATTTTGATAATCCCCATTTCTTTTCTTGGTTATAGAAAACTTTAATACAAGACTATTTTCTAAATTACCCCATTCTGAAGCCCTGACTATGGAAGCAAGCTTACTGGAAAGTAATGTTTATGAAAATTTCTGTAATTGATGTTTTGTGCCTTTTACATTGAGAAAGACCCTGGATTTATGTATTTTTTCCACATGAGAGAACATTAAAAAAATTTAAAGGCTGTGCGGAACCACCTCTTCCTATCAGGAGTAGCTAATTCCAGCTGAAGCTAGCCCTGGAAATTATCCTCACAATTGATATACCAGTATACGGGCAAGAATAGTGCAAAAAACCTTGAATACTTGTATATTAGTTTATTTTATCCCTTCTTTTTATAAACAAATTTTGTAAATAATTCAAGATAGAAAATATACCTAATAATCCTTCCTGCTGTTGTCCCTATAACAACAGTCCTGTGAGGTGGCTTAGCCTAGAGTGTGTGACTGGCCCAGTGGCCCAAGATCACCCAGCCAACTTTCATGCCTAAAGTGGGACTAGAATTCTAGCCTGATGCCTTAAACAATATATCAGATGGATTTTGAAGATCCATGTTTTTAGTAATGGAACATTCTTCTTATATTAAGTATTTCAGATTTCTTAAAAAATTACAAATAATCTAGATAATGGTTTGGATTTTCAATTTAATGAATTGTGTTGAACACTTTGTTTGTTTGTTTGTTTATTGGATTTGTATGCTGCCTCTCTCCATGGACTCGGGGTGGCTCACAGCATGTTCATAAAACAATATACAATCTACAAACAAATCCAATTAATATAAATAATTCACTAAAAACATTATAAAATACTATCATAATCATTCATTCAATATAACCAACATTAAACATTCAATGGCCAGGGGCTGGGATCGAATGATGGCATAAATAAGTTTTTAAGATTTTTTGAAAGGCGAGGAGGGTTGGGGCAGTGTGAATCTCTTGGGGGAGTTGATTCCAGAGGGCCAGGGGTCCTCTGGAATCAGGTCTTTAAAATCTATTTCAGCTAAGCATCAATAAATGACCACAAAGATAATCTATACAGGACATAGTGAAAGGTAAACTGATTAGCACATCTTCTTTGGTCAATATGACTAATTAGTCTTTTCAGTTGAATGTTTTGAAAGCATTAGGAAAGTCAGCACTCTTTTATCTTGAATGCTTTTGGTTTAATGTCCATATTTCCTAAGTCACATAGATCAATGCATCATTAAAAATAAATCATTATGGTTTTTGCTCAGTCCCAGATTTGTCATTGCATTACAATAGAAAATCAAAGTGTAGTTTCATAGAACCAGTAGTATTTCAAAGTGTACAAATTGTCATGAGAAATTAATGCCAAATAACAAAATCCCTGCTTAAGAGTTCCTTTCATGTATTCAGTTCAACATGAAAGGAAAAAAGGTACACTGAAGGAAAGAAATGTAAACTAACAAAAGTTTCCTGGAAAGAAAGTTGGCTTGAATGGTTTCATTCAGTCAAACTCCAGTCCAAAGTTCAGAGTCAGGTTTGTCAGACATTAAAAAGTCAGAGCTCTGCAAGCACTGTTCTCAGGAATGCCACACCCCAAAGCAGGAAATCAGACAGTTGCTTCCAATGAAGAAGCATGGCTCCAGACTGCCTTTTAAATCAGGCTGCAGCCAGCTGTCTTTAATCTAGAGCTCCTTTACTTGGCAAGGAGCTTCATTGAATATCTTTGATCTATTCACTGGGTACAAGAGTTTGTAGGTCTTAGGGTTTTGTTTTTTGTTTTGTTTTGTTTGAGTGTGTGTGTGGGGGGGGGGGTAAATTTGCATTCTGTGCCATGATACTAGTTCTCAACCGGCTCACAAGAAAATGTTAGAGGTCCAAGCAGTTCTCCTAACAATTTTACCTCCTCCAGGGGGAAAGTATATCTTTGGATCCTTTCTGTCAATCTCTGCTAATAATTGGATCAGGGGGGAAAAAGGTAGAAATCAAAAGAGTCCTTGAGCTGGATTTGCAGAAAGACAGATCCAAGGTATGAAATCATTGTTACGAAAGCTTTTGTAGTAGCTCTTTCTGGTTTTCCACCATTCTCTCTGTTGCACATAAAAAGTGCGTCCACTGACAATCTTGAAGTTGCTTTACCTTCAAACATTTCGGAAGGCAGGTTGAGCAGGATGCTGTACTTGGAGTCATGCATGGACATGGCTATCAAGATAGATCTGCCTCTTTTTCTATTCTTCTTTTTGAGACAGATTTTGTACTTTGTGATTTTAATCAATACACAGAGTAGCCTGAAATGAAATTCGAAGTTTTTTACCAGTGGATCAGCCTACTAAGATTTCTATGAAAGTTGCTCTGTTATGATTGTTCAAAGATGTTGCATCTGAAGTCACTTCATGTTTAGATGGCTTTTATGCCATGTGTGAATATTTAACATTTATTGCTAATAACTGGCCCTCTAATTTGCTAATTTCTCATATCATTGTATTGAAAATCCTTATTGCTTCATCTTTTTACTGTAAACCTTATTAAAACAAAAAAGCCCCTTCCCTTCAATATTAGCCCCCAGTTTCATCCTTTTATATTGAAGATAATAACCATCCAGACCCAAGTTGTCTAAGCTGACTCTGAAGCTCTTTCTGTTGTTCAAAATGGCAGATTATTTTAGATTTGAATAAGTTATTTGTTATTTTGGTTGCATGTGTGTATGCAAGAATGTATTTTTAATAGAGGGGAGGGGACAAAAAGCCAGTTTGTTATCTAAATAATTCTTCAAAAATGTAATGCTTGCTGTACAAATTCATTTTAGGAACAACTTCCATCTGTGTGATTTATAATGAGTGCCAAATCTGCTATCAATAAAGAGATTTTTGCACCACATGATGAAAGGATGCTGGGTGCAGTCCAAGTAAAAAGGAGAACGAAGAAAAAGATTCCTTTCCTGGCAACTGGGGGTCAGGGTGAATACTTAACCTACATTTGCTTGTCAGGTATGCTAAATCATTTTGAAATCCAGCTATCCTGTCAGTTTGTTTGTAAAAGTTGATTGATGTTGTCTGTGGATAAAAATAATGTGGCATCATGAATTTTAATTAGACAATTAGATGAAAAAAATCAGAGCATGAACTTTCAGTATTCCTATATTTAAATTATAAAGAGAAGTTACGAACAGAGTTATGTCATGTGATGGAGTCAGTAATGTATAGACTTTCAAATATTTCTCAATATTTGGCCATACTATTCACAAAGATCTATTCCTTCAAGCACTAATGTGGCTTGAAAAGCCGTGGGACCACAGTGGTTAGCGTCAGTAGTGGGCTCCTACCGATACACCTAATTGTGCGCAGCTCCACGGCTCTTGCGAGCTTGGCACATTCAAGCAATATTTTGCTTCCTTCACCTGTGCAGGTAGCAAAATCTCGCGTGCGTGTTCCAGTGAGTTATTTTGCTTCTGTGCATGCTTCCATGCAAAAACTCACCTAAACACATGTGCATATGTGTCTCCATGAAAGATTTTGCTACCTGCACAGGTGCAGGAATCTGCGTGCAATTAGCGTATCGGTAGGAGCCCACTACTGGTTACAGCGTAGTATTGCAAACAAACTCTTCCCACAGTCTGAAGTTAATACTGACAGAGCTCAAGGTTGATTCAGCCTTCCATCCTTCCAAGGTTGATAAAGGGAGTATCCAGATTGTTGAGCTATAAAGCTATATAAGCTATAAAGCACTATGAGGCTGTATCTAAGGTAAAATGTATGGTAATATGTCAGTGAAAGAATGGACCTTGATTTTTGGTATTGCATTAAGAAATTTATATATGTTTATTTCCTATGTTCTTAAAAGAGACATTATATATACTTGTAGATCAAGCAAGAATTTTGGGTGCCAGAATAGACCCCCCCAAAAAAGTTTATCTTTTCTGCATGTATAGATGGCAAAAGTATTCTTCAACCTACGTCATGATGGTAATAAAGTGGGTCACCATGTGACTGGATAGGCATCTCTTTTGTGGCAGTTGTTAAGCAAATGCCATTAAGCAAACCCATTGTTTGCTATGGGACATGTTTTGCTGGGGGAAAAAGGGATCAGTTTCCGGCAAAAATTATTTTGTAAATTGTGATCATGCGACCACAGAGCACTGCAGATGCATCAAATGAATTGAGTATGTAAGTTGTATACTATGCAAATGCAAGGGACCCAGTGCAGTTAAGATTTCCAGATTATAAATAGTAAATTCCAACACTGTATTATTGTTTGTGTGTGTGTTTGTGTGCAACCTTTAAACAATCACACCATTACAGTATGTTCCAGAGTATATTTAAATACAGAGTGCTCTATTGTATTGGTTTTGTTGGATTGTTGAGCTTTAATGTATATATATTGTGCACGGTTTCTACATGGTTTTGTTTATTGTTATAACTGGGTTTTTCTCTTTGCTAGTTGAGAATAGCTAATGATAGATGAAATTATCACTTTTAGAAAAAGCAAAAAAAAATTGCTTATCCCATTTCAAAAAGGGAGCTTAGTCTGTAGAGATTTTTTCATATATTTCTTAGCTGAAGTTTACTGAATTGTCCATATTAAGGATTCTTTCCTGCCTTAAAGATGGAATTTTCTCCTCTGCCCCCTTTGCTTTATATATTGTTGAAATATATATGTACTGTATAGCAATTTTAAGGCTCACCAACTGTAAAACTATAATGGTAAAAGATTCTCCTACTTGCCTATACCAATAATATTTAAAATTGTAAAATGTATATCTAAGCATGCATTTAGGTAGTTAATAGCATTTCATATATTTTCTGCTTGGATGAACATCACTTCATTCCATTGCATCAGTGCTTACGTTGTTTGTCAAATTGGTAGTTTAAGCCTCATTTGCTTTTACCTAATCAATTTGTATTTAATCTTTCAAAAGCTTGGGGCTGCTGAAAGTTTTCTTTTGGAGAAGCTTGACTACCGAAGCAAAACAAAATCAAAGTTATCTTATTTACTTGTATACCTGTCAGCTTGACATTGGTGTACCAGGCAAGTCTTCATATTATTTTTCATCACTTTTGAAACTCTTGGAGATGGTTGCTTCAATTAAAAAGAGCCAATATGAGTGATCTGCAGACAAATCATGCAGAACCAACTTTATCTTCTTCAGATTGATTTCATATATCAAGAGAATGATATAGACAAATCTAGAAAAGCTTCAGCAATGGACTGAAATGAAGAAGGATAGAATTTAAGAAGAAGAAATGTAATTGTTCTACATCAGGCAAAGAAGAAAAGTTAGGCTATTCTCCAAAGCACCTGAGGGTAAGACAAGAAACAATGGGTGGAAACTAATCAAGGGGAGAAGCAACTTAGAACTATGGAGAAAATTTCTGACAGTTGGAACAATTGATCAGTGGAATGACTTGCCTTCAGAAGTTGTGAATGTTCCAACACTGGACGTTTTTAAGAAGATGTTGGATAACCATTTGTCTGAAATAATGGCCAAGCGTTACGGGCAGTGTTCCCTCTAATTTTTTGGGGGGGTGGGCGGAAAAGTATAGCGTCTGAGCAGGCAGCACAGAAATAATGAATGAATGAATGAATGAATAAACAAACAAACAAACAAATAAAAAACCCACCCTGTTTTGCCTCAGAGAATTTCAAAATAAAATACTGTACTGTGTGTCTATAACAGTGAGCTCATAATAGGGCAACTTTATCAATATCAAAATGCCACTTAAATAGTTGAGCTAGTTTCAAACTAGATTTTGATTTTCTTTCTCTCTTCCTTACTCCCATTCTTTTTTTTCTCTTTTCCTTCCTCTCTTTTTTCTATCTGTTTCTCTCTCTTCCTCTCTTCATCTCTCTCTCCTTCCCTCTCACTCTTTCCCTCTCGGCTTCTGGGCAGGTTTGGAAAACTCTGAGTTGATGATGATTTTTAAGTGAGCAATTGCTCACTGCTCAGCTTAGAGGGAACTATGGTTACGGGCTTGGACTAGAAGACCTCCAAGGTCCCTTCCAACTGTTGTTGTTGTTGTTGTTATTGTTATTATTATTATTATTATTATTATTATTATTATTATTATTATTATTATTATTATTATGAGGTAAAGGATGGAGACAACCTCCATGGCAGACGTATATGTGAAAGGGACTTTGGAGTTCTTTGTTACCCACATATTAAACAAGAGTCAGTATTGGTATGCGTTAATTGTTCCACTTTATTCTGTCTTCAGGTCAGACCCTACTTGTAATATTCTAGATGTTCATTTATATATATGCCATCATTCAAAAAGGAGAATTAGAGAAGTCACTCCCAAGGTGTGGTAGGGAGTCTGGAAACAAGCCTGGTGAGAACCAGGCTGGTCAGAACCACCAGATCTAGTGGATATATCTAACCTACAAAATATGATAACAGTCTTCCGCAATCTACAAGGCAGTCATATAGAAATGATTTTCTATTGTCCTGGAGGGCAGTATCAGTAGGTTATAACTACAAGAAGGGTCAAATTAGAAGTCTAAAGGAACTTCTTGGTTGCATGAATTGTCAGCCAGTGGAATTGACTTCTGGACAGAGTGGTGGTGAGCTCTCTTTTGCTATCTTCAAACAGAAACTGAATGGTCATTTGCTAGATATACTCTGGTAAATCCTGTACTGATTGCAGAGCTTAAATAACAGTAAGGTCATTTACAGATCTATGATTCTTTGATGAAATCTGCTCTGCTCTGAGAACTTTGGCTCGACATATTTCTCACCCAGCCTATGTTATGATCTTTTTTTTTAATGACACTTCATTTTTATAAGCTGCATTGTAGGTTCCCTGGAAGATAAAAGAAATACCTTAAATGTAAAAATAATCATAAGTATGCTAATTCTTTCAACTTGTATAAATTTATAGATTGTGCACCCAGTTCTAAGACAGGATATTGACCCTACAAAATAACAATTTTCTAATGGTCTCTGTATTTAATGCACGTGTTTCCCTAAAAATATAACGATGCAATCAGTTCCACAAATTCTTTTACTTTATTTTATACTTATAATCTTCTCTAGTTACAAAGTACTATGAATGGCATACTGCATAAGCAAATAGAATCTCAAAGACACAATAATAAATAAGGCAATCACAATAACCATAGAAACAAAAATAGCAAATATAAAAGCCCAACAAAAGCCAAGATAGACAACCACACTTAGTCAGCTAGGACTGAAAGTGCTTTTAAATAAAACTATTTCTATGAGTTTCTGGAATTCAGTGAAGTGTGCCCTTGTACTTTCTTCTGGAAAGAGCAGGGTGCCATTTCATTCATGCTCTGGGCCTTAAAGGTTGGAGGAAATTTTCAGCAGATGTGCTCTCTCAATGATCATTCTGGCAAGGCATTGCCTGATATATCCTGACACTGTTCTGTTTAGGGCATTAAAAATAATGGCCAGCAATTGGTTTTAGAAGCCTACTGGCAAACTAATGCCACAGCTTTAATATTAGGCGTGATACTTTATTAGACAGGATTGTCTTGTCCATGATCTTGTAGCCATATTTTGCATCAGTTGCAGCTTCTAGGTCAATGATGGCGAACCTTTTTTGGCTTGCATGCCAAAAGGGTGTGTACTAGTGCACAACACCCATGCCCTCCGACCATGCATGCTCACAGGCCTCACTGAAGCCTCTGGACTCCTGAAGCCTGGGGACAGCAAAAATGGCCAAATGGGCCAAGCAGAAGTTCAGAAAAACAGACTTCCAGTTTGCCAGTTGGGCTGTTTTTCACACTTTGGAGGCTTCGAGAGGATTCCCTAAGGGCTCCAGAGTACAAAAAATGGCCCAATAGGCAAACCAGAAGTCCGTTTTTTTCAAATGCCCAGTTTGCCTGTTGGGCTATATTTCGCTCTCCATAGCCTGAGTGCGAAAAACAGCCCAACGGGAAAAACCGGAAGTTCGTTTTTCTGAATTTTTGGTTTGCCATTTTTCATACTCTAATACCTACCGAGGGCGAAAATATCTTTCCCCAAGGCCAAAAATCAGCTGGACAGTGCACGCATGCATAGGACATAGGGCAACGTCTTGAACGCCCTCCAATATTGCTCTGAGTGCCACAGGTTCGCCATCACAGTTCTACGTTGTCTCCAAAGACAAATTGGAATGGTCAATTCAGTAGAATTGCTGAATTAGGCTGAAGGAGGATTGCTTGTCCCAACAGTTTTGGTGACCTCCCAATATTTTAGTAGTCCCTTTTTCTAATGTAAACAGAAGTGAGGGGTGGCTTTATGATCAAGGAGGAGATTTTATGATCAAAGAAAACAAGTGTATAAGGAGTGAGAAAAGTTACTAAGCCATTTGATTATGGCTGATTCTGGAAAAAGATTGGAAGAGTGTGGATTTAGAGTTGTGAAATCTTATCACTTCTAGGAAAGAAATTTGGAAAACCAGAAGAAACTAAAACTTTAGTTTTGAGTTAGAAGTTTATATTCTGCAGTTGAATGTTTGACTTGTAAATATTTTTATAAATTATTTTGGACATAGAGTTTGAAAATGGGGATTCCTGTTTTAGAAATTCCCACTATATGGTGGAAAAAAATATTTAGTTTTTGTTTTGCCATCCTGAAATAGGACAGTGCCCACAAGTATGTATATATAATTGTTATTATCAAGTCATTGGAATAGCTCTTTTAATGTAAAAATGTAGTTGTTTCTCACCTATTGAATGATTTCAGTCATAGCACGAATCCTAAAAAACTAGCAGTATTCTGTGAGCAGTATCTAGTTCAATAGAGGTGGACTTAGGAACATGAGAGTCTGGCTGCTGCTTGGAGGCATGTCAATCAAAACCTGTAGAACTTGCCAAAACGTTTTCTGTCATCATCATTCACTCTCACAGCTGATTAGCAGCAGGATATCCATTCACTGTTTAAGTATGCCTATTCTTAATTTGTCCTTAATGTGAAATGTAATTTTCTACTTCCTATTTGTTATGCTTCTTAGAGGAAAGGAAATCTACATCTACAAAGATCAGGATCATGTAGTGAATGGTTTTTCTTGACACTCTAGTGAAGTGGAAGTTGGACTTTGGGCGGGGGGGGTGGGCAAATAGACAGTTCATGAAAATATCAATAATTTTTTTAAAAACCAAATAGTTCCTAGAACAATTGAATCTCAGTCAAGGCACAAAAGCACTCATTGTAACTTTGGGACACATTTTGCAAAGATCTAGCTCTTTGGAGAAGTCTACAATGCTAAGAAAACAAACGATTAAGCAGAAAGGTGGATATTGGGCAGGAAGGTGGGTGGACTTGATTACAACAGTCATGGGTGGACTTGAAAGACCTGAAGGGCTGGATTTGGGATAGATTATCCTGGAGAATATCTATTATGTGACTGCTAAGAGTCATAACTCACTTGATAGCACATAATCTAAAGAAAATGAAATTCAAGTTTGAGTTTTGAGAGACTACTGACTTAGTCATCTTAAAGTCCAGCTGTTTTTATGAGCTAGTTCTGATAAATATGAAGCAAAATACCCATAAGTAATACAGTGGTACCTCTACTTAAGAACTTAATTCGTTCCGTGACCAGGTTCTTGATTAGAAACGTTCTTAAGTAGAAGCATTTTTTCCCACAGGAATCAATGTAAAAGCAAATAATGCATGCAAACCCATTAGGAAAGAAATAAAAGCTCGGAATTTGGGTGGGAGGAGGAGGAAGAAGAAGAGGACAAGGAGAGTCGCTGCCACAGGAAGAAGAGGAGGTGAGGGGAATCAAAAAAATCCAAAATTTTAAGGCGTAAAAAAAAAAAAGAGGGACTCTGAGGCGGCGAGGAGGAGCACGCGCTTTCAATACACCCGCTGCAACCCTGCCTCCCATTCACTGCCTCCCATACAATGGCTGCTGCTGCTACCTGCTGCCTCTTCCTTCCCATGCTGAAGGGCTCCCGGCTCCTCTCGCTTGCTCGCTTTGTAGCCGGCGCCTTTCCTTCACTGTGGTGACTCCTCGGCTGCCCAGAACAAAGGGAGCGTTTCTTTTCTCTGGGCGCTGGCAGAGGTTTATTCCCTGCCCAAGCGCCCAGAGAAAGGAAAATGCTTTGTTTGATCTCTACTGTCAAAGCTTCCTTAAGCGTCACCAAAGGCTCCTCTGGCAGCCCAGAAGGCCGGGATTAAAGGGGAATGGCAGGAAACTGTCCGGGCCTTCTTGCCGCTGTCAAATTTCCTGGGAAATTTTTCCAGGCTCGGGTTCTTAAATAGAAAATGGTTCTTATGTAAAGGCAAAAAAAATCTTGAACACCTAGTTCTTATCTAGAAAAGTTCTTAAGTAGAGGCGTTCTTAAGTAGAGGTACCACTGTACTTGTCAAGGAACTTGGTCACATCCCTTCACTTGGAAGAAAGTAAAGTTCTATCTACTACACCTGAAACAGTTGTCCTTTTCAAACCAGTACAGAGACTATTTTATTTTTAGGCCCTGTATAAATTGGATTTTATCTAGTTATTTATTGTGAGCTCCTTTGTTTGATATTCAAATTTATTTGATCCCAATTTTGATCTTAGAAATAGCATATATGGCTCTGACTTTATTGTTTCTAATATCAGACTCGCCTCGATTGTGATGGCTATTTCATTCATAATGTAGAGTTCCATGAAAAGCCTTCCCAGGATTGTTTAAAAACCCATTTCTCTTGAAAGCTTGCATTTGCTTTTACTACCATTTTCTTTATAAAGAGGAACAATAGCAGGGTTCTTCCAATCTTCAGGCATAGATATAATCTTCTTTTTTGGGAGGGGGGGATAATTTTTTTATTATTTTTCCACACCTTGCAGAGATTTAAATTCACATACCTTCAAATTAAAATACAATACAATATAATATCAATTGCCAAATTCTTAAAGTTCCCTAATTATTTATCTGTTTTATTCTGGTACACATCATTCATCTTGTGCTATCTCCTTTTCTAATTTTATCATCCGGATTTCAAAGATTATTTTCTGCTTTCATTCAAATTCAAAATGCTATTAGCTATCCAAATTTCTCTTGGCTGTTTGCTTTTTTTCTACTAAAACTATGCCACCGTGCTTCAGTCCATTGATGATGATGATGATGATGATGATGATGATGATAATAATAATAATAATAATAATAATAATAATAATAATAAAAATTAGATTTGTATGCCGCCCCTCCAAGGACTCGATAATTGACTTCTTCCAAGGACCATTGGAGGTGGAGGGACACCACCTTCTCAACAGCCTTCCTTATAAAGGGAAGGTTGGAGACTGGACGATAGTTGTTAAGAATGGCTGGGTCCATGGAAGGCTTCTTGAGGAGGGGGCCTCCTTGTAGGGAGCCGGAAAGGACCCCCTCCCCAAAGAAGCATTGACAATCTCCTGGACCCAGCTCCCTGTCACCTCTCTGCTGGCCGAAACCAGCCAAGAGGGACATGGATCCAGTAAACAGCTGGCAGAACTCACAGCTCCAATGGCCTTGTCCACTTCATCAGGTGTTACCAGGTCAAACCCTTCCAGACAAGGCAGGGCGTACACTTGGCCCCCCTCCAAGGGTTGTTCCCAGGCCAAGGCCTCCAGGGCTACCCAAAGCGAGGATTACTGTAGGTACAAGGCCCTGGAATATGGCCCTGGAAATAGCAGGATGGCCCTGGAAACAGTGAAGGACCGGTTTGTGATAACTCTGCCAGGAAAAATGGAGCTGGGGTGGGCATGCACAGCCTGTTTGAGCTCCATTTTTAGCCACGATGGGCTTCTGTTCCATTTTTGCTGGTGGAGGGCTATATGTACTCATCACGGCCAAAAACTGAGCCTCAACAATTGGTGGTTACCTGGCCATGCCTACCCTAGCCCCCCAAAGTCAAACACAACCCTGATGCAGCCCAAGTTTGAAACCCCCACACCATACTAATTCCTCAATGGTGGTCAATCCTATAAAGAAAGACTGTGTGTGAAATTAGTACATTGATTTTATTATAGATACATTCTCTTGCATCTACTTTTTCTATCTGTCTGTCTGTCTCTCTCTCTCTCTGTTGAGGGAATTGTTTAGCAGAGTGATGGCATTTGAAAAAAACGCTTCTAGTGTCTAGTTGTCTTAGTGTGCAGTGTTTTGAGGGTAGGAGTTAAACCAGTTTATGTCCAGGAGTGAGGGGTTAGTAAATATTTTCACAACCCTTTTTGATTTGTGCAATGGTGAATATAGTTTGAGTGTAGGATGAGGATGAAGATTTGTTCTCTGAGCATGTGGGTTGCTCAACAACTCGAAGATGTTACCTAGCCTGGTAACAAAATGTTTGGAAACCAACCCACAAGTTCAGAGAACAAACCTCCACTCTCACACTTCTTGAATGTTCATTATTATTTGGGAATATACTGAAATAGACCAGTGATGGTGAATCTTTTTTGGTTCACGTGCCAAAAGGGGTATGTGTGGGTGTGCTAGCATGCATGCATGTGCCCACACCCCTTCCCTGCCCCCCCCCCCCACATGCACACAGGCCTTTCTGAAGCCTGGTAGGTGAAAAAATGCCCAAACAGACAAACTGGAAGCTCAAGAAAATGCACTCCCAATTTGCCATTTTGCTGTTTTTTGCATTCCGGGCTTCAGGAAGCTTCCCTTCCGGCAAAGTGGAAGTGTGTTTTTGTGAAATTCCGGTTTCTCTGTTGGGGATTTTTTTTGCCTCTGGGCCATCAGAGAAACTTTCCTGAAGTGTCTGGAGGACAAAATGGCCTTTTTCAAGGCTGAAAATCAGCTGGCTAGAGCGCGCATGTATGCTGGAGCTGAAACATGGCAAAGTCTTGTGTGGCCTCCAATATGGCTCCACGTGCCACCTGTGGCACATGTGCCATAGGTTCGCCATCATGGGAATAGACCAGCCTACATCTGACTTTTATAAAACTAAAAACAGAACTCTATAACTAAGTTACCATTTATCAGAAAAGTTTCCTGAAGGCTTCCTGCATCAGCAAACGCAAAGTTGAATAATCAGTATAAATCTCAGTTTCCTATATATATGGTAGGTGGAAGATTCAAAAACTTAAATGATGAAACACAGAAGTAAAATTATGAAGAATTTCTATAATGATTATGCTATTTTTTGAAAGATTGATCATTTGTAAAGTGTTCTTGGATTCAGTAGCATTCTATATTCAACATTATCCTCTCATATAGAAACATAGAAACATAGAAGTCTGACGGCAGAAAAAGACCTCATGGTCCATCTAGTCTGCCCTTATACTATTTTCTGTATTTTATCTTAGGATGGATATATGTTTATCCCAGGCATGTTTAAATTCAGTTACTGTGGATTTATCAACCACGTCTGCTGGAAGTTTGTTCCAAGGATCTACTACTCTTTCAGTAAAATAATATTTTCTCATGTTGCTTTTGATCTTTCCCCAACTAACCTCAGATTGTGTCCCCTTGTTCTTGTGTTCACTTTCCTATTAAAAACATTTCCCTCCTGGACCTTATTTAACCCTTTAATATATTTAAATGTTTCGATCATGTCCCCCCTTTTCCTTCTGTCCTCCAGACTATACAGATTGAGTTCATTAAGTCTTTCCTGATACGTTTTATGCTTAAGACCTTCCACCATTCTTGTAGCCCGTCTTTGGACCCGTTCAATTTTGTCAATATCTTTTTGTAGGTGAGGTCTCCAGAACTGTATTCCAAATGTGGTCTCACCAGCATTCTATATAGCGGGATCATAATCTCCCTCTTCCTGCTTGTTATACCTCTAGCTATGCAGCCAAGCATCCTACTTGCTTTCCCTACCGCCTGACTGTACTGTTCACCCATTTTGAGACTGTCAGAAATCACTACCCCTAAATCCTTTTCTTCTGAAGTATTTGCTAACACAGAACTGCCAATACAATACTCAGATTGAGGATTCCTTTTCCCCAAGTGCATTATTTTACATTTGGAAACATTAAACTGCAGTTTCCATTACTTTGACCATTTATCTAGTAAAGCTAAATCATTTACCATATTACAGACGCCTCCAGGAATATCAACCTTATTGCACACTTTAGAGTCATCGGCAAATAGGCAAACCTTCCCTACCAAACCTTCCCCTATGTCACTCACAAACATATTAAAAAGAATCGGACCCAGAACAGACCCTTGTGGCACACCGCTTGTAACCTGACTCTGCTCAGAATACTCGCCGTTAACAATAACTCCCTGATGTCTACGCTTCAGCCAGCTGCAAATCCATTGAACTATCCAGGGATTAAGTCCAATCTTCACTAATTTATCTATCAGCTCTTTATGTGGAACCGTATCAAAGGCTTTGCTGAAGTCCAGGTAGGCAATATCCACGGCACCACCTTCATCCAACACCTTTGTGACATAGTCAAAGAAATCAATGAGATTAGTCTGACATGATTTGCCTTCAGTTAAGCCATGCTGATTTGGGTCCAATAAGTTATTGTTTTTTAGGTGCTGATTTATCCTCTTTTTGAGTAGAGTCTCCATCATTTTAACTACCACTGATGTCAAGCTAACTGGCCTGTAGTTACCAGCTTCTTCTCTACTGCCCTTCTTGTGGATAGGCACAACACTGGCCATTCTCCAATCCTCAGGAACTTCTCCTGTTAACAAGGATTGGATATT
This sequence comes from Erythrolamprus reginae, assembly GCF_031021105.1. NCBI lineage: Eukaryota > Metazoa > Chordata > Lepidosauria > Squamata > Dipsadidae > Erythrolamprus > Erythrolamprus reginae. The sequence continues at coordinate 78,500,941 of NC_091950.1, forward strand.
TTAAAACTATAATGACTTTTTCCCTCCTTCCTGCCTGTTTGTTAGATCTTTTTCCATACTATAGTTTAAAGTCTTTCAGAAAGAAAATTTGGTATACAGTATCACATTAGACTCTTATCTGTGCATATTAGTTCTAAGGATATAAAGGATTCAACCTGTTTTGTAATTCTGACAAATCAGATTCATAATTTGCTACCGTGTATGACAAGAAAATTATAGAGATTATATTATACAGGTTATAATTATACAGAACTGAATGTGCTTCAAATCTTGTAAGATATGTTCCCATAGTCATTTTCAGTTACGGATGTACAGCATTATTTAATCATCCAAGTTTATATCTGCAAAAGTAATTCCACATATATTACACAACGTCTATCAAAATTGAATTAATCAGTGTGCATGCACACACACACACACCCCATATACATTGTGCCCTTTTTTATCTAGTCATTCCCAGATTGACTGAACTGACAGAAACCTCCCATTACAGTGTTTCTGTTTTATCATAATTCAGCTTCAATCCCAGCCCCCTCTGAGTCCTGATTTACTACTTCATCATGGCAGTAGAAGGTATTTCTGGGTGGAATGACCAAAAAAACCACCAGTAGCCAAGAATGTATATTCTTACCACCCAAGATGTTACAGTCTTCCCAGTTTTCCAGCTAAATAAGCAGGAACGTATATTGGGCAGCAGCAATACAAACAAATAGCAATATCACTTAGTTTTATATACTGCTTTACAATCCTCTTTAAGTGGCTTACAGTGTCAGCATAATGCCCCTAACAATCTGGGTCCTCGTGCTAGAAACATGAGATCACATTTGGAATATTGTGTTCAGTTCTGGAGACCTCACCTACAAAAAGATATTGACAAAATTGAACAGGTCCAAAGACGGGCTACAAGAATGATGGAAGGTCTTAAGCATAAAACGTATCAGGAAAGACTTAATGAACTCAATCTGTACAGTCTGGAGGACAGAAGGAAAAGGGGGGACATGATCGAAACGTTTAAATATGTTAAACGGTTAAATAAGGATCAGGAGGGAAGTGTTTTTAATAAGAAAGTGAACACAAGAACAAGGGGACACAATCTGAAGTTAGTTGGGGGAAAGATCAAAAGCAACATGAGAAAATATTATTTTACTGAAAGAGTAGTATATCCTTGGAACAAACTTCCAACAGACGTGGTAGATAAATCCACAGTAACTGAATTTAAACATGCCTGGGATAAACATATATCCATCCTAAGATAAAATACAGAAAATAGTATAAGGGCAGACTAGATGGACCATGAGGTCTTTTTCTGCCGTCAGACTTCTATGTTTCTATGTTTCTATTGCTCTATAGACAATGACAAAGAGATGAATTCATACTGTGCAGAGAAAACACTGTTAAACCATTCCTATATTTGTGCTAAGAAAACCCTATGGATAGAAAATATAACATGATTGATGATATAATATTGGATGATGGGAAGACAAGGAGAGGTGGGTTCCTCCGGGTTCAGACTGGTTCTATAGAACCAGTAGTAACTTGGCGGCCTGCATCAGCGTCTTGCCCTCAAGCCAGTTCTCTTGGCAGCACCATCTTGTTTTTTGCTTCTGCATTTTTGCAAAAGATTTTTTTAGCACTGTGCATGCCCACATGGTGCGTCACTGAGTGAACCAGCAGTGAAGAAAACCAGAACCCACCCCTGGAAGGCAGATCACATCCTAAGGTTTGATGCCTTTCAACATAATGCTGAGAATGAGCTCAGGAACTTTCAGATTACTAATGGTGTTTATGACATGGCTAGATTAAAATAATCAATGCTGATGCTGCCAGGAAAAGAAAATTTAAAGCTACATATATAAAATTACAATAGGAACATGGAAGGTAAGTAGCATGAAAGTACAACACATTGAAAGATGAAATGAAACAACTACAAATTGCTCCAGTGATCTTAGAAGCCAATGTCTTAGAAGAACTTGAACGATTAAAGATAAATAAGGCAATGGGTCCAGATGGCATCCACCCCAGAGTTCTTAAAGAACTCAGATCTGTCATTACTACCCCCCTGACTGATTTGTTTAACCAATCCTTGTTAACAGGAGAAGTTCCTGAGGATTGGAGAATGGCCAGTGTTGTGCCTATTCACAAGAAGGGCAGTAGAGAAGAAGCTGGTAACTACAGGCCAGTTAGCTTGACATCAGTTGTAGTTAAAATGATGGAGACTCTACTCAAAAAGAGGATAAATCAGCACCTAAAAAACAATAACTTATTGGACCCAAATCAGCATGGCTTTACTGAAGGCAAATCATGTCAGACTAATCTCATTGATTTCTTTGACTATGTCACAAAGGTGTTGGATGAAGGTGGTGCCGTGGATATTGCCTACCTGGACTTCAGCAAAGCCTTTGATATGGTTCCACATAAAGAGCTGATAGATAAATTAGTGAAGATTGGACTTAATCCCTGGATAGTTCAATGGATTTGCAGCTGGCTGAAGCATAGACATCAGAGAGTTATTGTTAATGGCGAGTATTCTGAGCAGAGTCAGGTTACAAGCGGTGTGCCACAAGGGTCTGTTCTGGGTCCTATTCTTTTTAATATGTTTGTGAGTGACATAGGGGAAGGTTTGGTAGGGAAAGTTTGCCTATTTGCCGATGACTCTAAAGTGTGCAATAGGGTTGATATTCCTGGAAGGGTCTGTAATATGGTAAATGATTTAGCTTTACTAGATAAATGGTCAAAGCAATGGAAACTGCAGTTTAATGTTTCCAAATGTAAAATAATGCACTTGGGGAAAAGGAATCCTCAATCTGAGTATTGTATTGGCAGTTCTGTGTTAGCAAATACTTCAAAAGAAAAGGATTTAGGGGTAATGATTTCTGACAGTCTCAAAATGGGTGAACAGTGCAGTCAGGCGGTAGGGAAAGCAAGTAGGATGCTTGGCTGTACAGCTAGAGGTATAACAAGCAGGAAGAGGGAGATTATGATCCCGCTATATAGAATGCTGGTGAGACCACATTTGGAATACTGTGTTCAGTTCTGGAGACCTCACCTACAAAAAGATATTGACAAAATTGAACGGGTCCAAAGACGGGCTACAAGAATGGTGGAAGGTCTTAAGCATAAAACGTATCAGGAAAGACTTAATGAACTCAATCTGTATAGTCTGGAGGACAGAAGGAAAAGGGGGGACATGATCGAAACATTTAAATATATTAAAGGGTTAAATAAGGTTCAGGAGGGAAGTGTTTTTAATAGGAAAGTGAACACAAGAACAAGGGGACACAATCTGAAGTTAGTTGGGGGAAAGATCAAAAGCAACATGAGAAAATATTATTTTACTGAAAGAGTAGTAGATCCTTGGAACAAACTTCCAGCAGACGTGGTAGATAAATCCACAGTAACTGAATTTAAACATGCCTGGGATAAACATATATCCATCCTAAGATAAAATACAGAAAATAGTATAAGGGCAGACTAGATGGACCATGAGGTCTTTTTCTGCCGTCAGACTTCTATGTTTCTATGATATCAGCGAATTGAGATGAACTAGATTGGACACTTTCAGTCAGGAGATCACTATGTTTATTACTCAGGACATGAAAAAACAAGTAATGAGGTTACGTCTATAGTTAAGAAATATAGAAACATAGAAGATTGACGGCAGAAAAAGACCTCATGGTCCATCTAGTATGCCCTTATATTATTTTCAATCAACTTAATTTTGGAGAATGGCCTACTAGCTAACCAATTGGAAATCTACATTCCAATATCTTTAAAAAGGGTCTTACAGAATGTGCAAACTAACATAGAATATCCTTGCGCAGGCAAAAAAGTACCAAAAGTCTACAAACCCTCCCTTAATTTATTCAAATTTATATGCAGAATATATATATTAAGGGAAGTTAGATTAGAAAAAGATAAGTATAGTTTTGAAATTGGGGGAAGAAATTTAAATAATCTGCACTATACTGATAACACTAATAGATAGCTGAAAAGGCAAAGGATCTGCAAGCCATAGTACTAAAACTCAAAGAGTACAATGAAAAAATGGAACTAAAATTAAATATGGTATAAAGAAATCATTTTTTCTTTTTCATTCTAAAATGTGGATTCTGAGGTAAAATTATCTTATTGCTTTACTGCCCCTTACTAGGTTCCTAGTAATAAAAATGCTACTTCTGTAGAGTTTTGCAATTTATAGTGTTCCTTGTGGCCAATATTAAAACCTACTATAGTTTGTCCAAATCCTTAAAGAGCAATGGAAATAGCATTCCACATAGATGGAAGCTACAAGAAAGTATAGTTAAATGGAGAAACGATGACACTAGGAAAATTTTAGTAGATAACTTAGTAACCTTTAATTTTTGTACAAATATTTTACTACTTATGGTAATAGCTAAAAAAATAACCGTAAAAAGCTGTGGATTATTAATTCCAAAGATTTGCACAAGAACGTCTGTGATATAAAGTATGCCAATTTATTTGCTGTGGGTAATTTTCAGTAAAAAAAATTATATGCACTAAATAAAAACACACTTTACATGTGCTGAATAGACTGTTAATAACTTGGTAAAGCTAAAAAGCTATTGTTCTATTTTTCTTTTCAAACTACTCTTTTAAAGCTTTGGGGTTTATAAAAATATGTTATGCATTGGCTTCGTAATTGCAAATAGGTACCCCAGCGGATAATGCCTAATTATAGTGAAAGCATTGACAGACCTAATGTTTAATTTATGAAGACGTTCTGAGTTTGTTATAGAGACACTTGTTGCTGAAATTAAACAACAAAATCCCGAGAGCAAGCAACCGTTTTGTTGATTGATTGATTGATTGATTGATTGTATTCTGATGTAATAGATGGGGCAGTAATTATATTTATGTGAAATACGTAGTATGTATATAATTAAAAGGCTCAAGCTTCAGTACATTGTGCTGCTTATTTCATAAAGAATGGATATCATTCTGTTCCTGTACAAAATTTTGGGGCAGAAAGATCACTCCATAGCTTAAATCTTCTATATGTGGGGAAATTATCTCCAACCCTGTATACTGTCCATTGGCATCACCCTCCCATATATCATTTGGATATTTCTGAATGATAAAATGTTCATCTTGAAGGATTCATAACTGGTGAAAAACCGCAGGTTGATTTTGGCTTTGGACAATATGTGAATTCAGACATTGGGTTTATAAACTATTGTAAGTATACTGCTCAAAAAAATAAAGGAAACACTGAAATAACACATCCTAGATCCGAATGAATGAAATATTCTCATTGAATACTTTGTTCTGTACAAAGTTGAATGTGCACAACAGCATGTGAAATTGATTGTCAATCAGTATTGCTTCCTAAGTGGACAGTTTGATTTCACAGAAGTTTGATTTACTTGGTGTTACATTGTGTTTATTGTGTTGTTTAAGTGTTCACTTAATTTTTTTGAGCAGTGTATATAGGATCTAGCCTAGAGTTCCATCCTACATAATGCAAATTGACTATATATAGGTCATCTTCATCTTACAACTTTTTGTTCAGCAATCATTCAGTTACAGTGGCACTGAAAAAAGTGACTTGTTGGTATTCAGATTTACAACCATTACAGAATCCCCATGGTTACATGATCAAAATTTGGGTACATGACAACTAGTATGTACTGTATGTATTATGGTTACAGCATTCCAAGGTCATGTGATTGGACTTGCAACCTTTCAATCTGTGTTTTGATAGGCAAAGTCAATGGTGCAGCTGGATTTGCTCAACAACTAGGTGAATCACAACAGCAGTGGGCAAAAGGTCATAAAACCAGGCGTAATTCATTTAAATACCTTGCTTAGCAATAGAAATTGGGGAAAATGAGCGCAGCCCAGACCACTTTGGCACAGCTCAGTTCAGTTTTCCTTTTTCTCCCTGCTGCTGCTATGTGCTCTTTGTTTTCTCCGTACTGAGAGAGCGGGTCCAGCAGTCACGTGGGTTGCTCGCTGTCCAATCCATCGAGGACCGAGCCTAGTCTTTAAAAAGCCTGCTGGATCCGCCCCTTCCCCAGAATTCGCTCAGTCCTGCAATCCAGCAGGACTCGTGGTGGCTCGTTCCTCTCGCAAAACACCTTCCCTTCATCTTCTTTCTACCCAAATAAGTAAAATTTAATACTGTATTTTACTTAGAGCTTGCCTTGGTTTGCGCACCAGCCTTTCTGGGCTCGTCGCCGAGGGAGAAGCCACGGTGTGGCTACAGCAGTTTTTTCAAAACTCCCTGCTCACGCTGCTGCCAGGAGGTTTACCGGCAAGCAAAGGATTGTTTCAAAAAGGGCTTTTTTCCTCCTGCGGTGTGGGACTGTTAGCAAGCTTCCCTTGATTGTCCCCTGAACTTTAGTCTTCCTTCCATTTGAAAAAAATCATCGGAGCAGTTTATTTTGGCGCGAAGGGCCTCAGCGCCCAGTAATTTTCGGCACTTGCGGTTTGCCCATGCACGTCCGGCCTGGCGCCATTAAGTCCACCGCTAGGCCCTGGAGTAAGCTGTGAGACCCTCAGGCCTTTTCTCCCTGGCTAGGCTTCCAAACCAGTGTGCCTTGGTTTACTTTGATTAAGGTTAGCGAGGCCTGCCCTTCTGCACTCCCTGGCACAAACTCTGGTACCGACCAGATTGACTGTGAGTTGTAGACGCTCCTGGGCCTAGGAGCAGGGCCCCCTTCCTCTTGGGAACGTTGTCCTAGAAGCTTCTCCCACCAAATTTTGGCTCAAGTCTTGTCCCTGTGGTTTATTCAGGCCATGACTTCGTTTCCCAAGAGAGGCACATCTAAAGGTCCCAGAGAGGTTAGGTCTACTGGCGATGAAATTGATACTATCCCCCAGGCCTCTTCCTCCTCTTCATCGGGAGCCACTACAATGGCTAGACCCACCAGGGCTGAGAAGAGAAGGGACCAAGCTTTGCAGAGAATACATGAAAAATCAGCTAAACGTTTAAGGTGCAGGCCCAAGTGCACATTAGTCCTGACCCCCCAGAGGCTTCTAACCTGCCTCCCTCTGGGGTCCCTGTGCTTTCTCTGGATGAGCCAAACCTAAACAGACCCCAATCCAACTTATGGGGCTTAGGTCCAGAGGAGCCAGACATTATGGAAGATCCCTCCGAGCCAGACCCATCCCAGGCCTTCAGGGAATCTCCATCTCTATCTGCTACCATTACTAACCTGTCTCCAGAGTTTCAATCTATGTATTCTGCCTTATCTAAAGCCATTGATGCTCTTGGCTATCAATGTGCCTTCTCACTCTCGTCCCTTTCCACACGCCCCTCAGCCCGTGAGTTCTCTCTCATCCTACAGAATTCCAATTAATGAGGATTTGGATCCTTCTCAGGATGAGAACGATGATATGGACGTAGAGGATAAAGATGACCCGTTCCATTGCCTGTCAGAAGATGAGGAATCTCAAATCAAGATTCCAACCCCGGCTGCGATTTTTCCATTTCAACTCTTCAAATCTCTTCTATTCAAGGCAAGAGTTTCCACAGGTTAAGCCGGGCAAGATAAACAAACTGTTCCTTCCACAGATCATCCTCCTGAAGAAAATCTACCATGCTTCATGGAGGAACAAGAAGACAATGAGGTCATCCCCATGCCCAAATTGTTTAAAGATGCTCTGCTCAAGCAGTGGGACCATCCAGCCTTTGGCTTCAATCCCACAACTAAAGACAAGAAACTATATAAGCTTTCTCCATCTTATGAAGACCTTCTTGTCTGTCCTAAACCTGATGAACCGGTAAAGACTACATTCTGCGGCTGCTATGCCTGGTGAAGCAGAGGAGGTATTAAAACCCGAAGACAAGCGCTTAGAGCAAATGCTCAAAAGATGTTTCTTCGCGGATACCTGGGCTATTAAGAGTGCAGCAGCAGCAGCATCTTTCTTTTCTAGAGCTACGCTTTTATGGCTTCAACAGCTCCAGCAGCATATTTCCCCTAATGATCTAAGGGGCCAACAGGATTTCAATAAAGTTTTTGCAGCGGCCCAATATGTAGCTGATGCTACCTTGCAATCATCAAGATTTGCAGCCAGGTCAGTAGCGGCCTCAACGACATCCAGAAGACTCCTATGGCTCCGCCCTTGGCAGGCAGGAGTGAGACAAAAATGGCAGCTGGCCATGGGTCCTCTGAAGCGTGATCTCCTATTTGGCGACCTCCTGGACCCACTTCTCACTGAAACCGCTGACAAAAAGAAAGTTTTGGGGCCCACCAACAAGAAGGCCATCCAAACTCAACCCTTTCGATGTCCCATCCGTCAACAGGATCAAGGGTTCACCTTCCAGAGAAACTCAGGTCAGTATTTTCCTCGTTTTCAATCCCAAGCTGGCAGAAACCCCAGGGGTAGAGGATCCCGTTACCAAAGAGTTCCTACTCGACCAGAGCTTCCAGAAAGCCCAGATGGTGAGCTTCATTCCACTCCCATAGGGGGGCGCCTGGCTTGGTTCTCCTCCAGCTAGCGCCGTTCCTGTAAGGATCCCTGGGTTATTGCTACTGTGGAATGGGGTCTTCAGTTGGAGTTTATTTCTGTACTTCCCAAACATTTCATTTCTTGTCCATTCCCCAGGTCCTCACCATCCCGTCTCCGAATGGAGGAGGCTATTCAACACCTGTTGTCTACTGATTGATTGATTGATTGATTGATTGATTGATTGGATTTGTATGCCCCCCTATCAGGGCTATCCAACCAGTTCCCTCCTCCCAAAGAGGTCTGGGCTTCTACTCCATCCTCTTCATGGTCCCTAAGACATCTGGAGGATGGAGAGCCATTTTAGATCTTAAAAGATTAAACCAGTTCATTAAATATAGGAAATTTAAAATGCATTCCTTGTCATCCATCTTAGCTGCTATCCATCCAGGGGACTTTATGGTCTCCTTGGATCTCACGGAAGCCTATCTCCATATCCCTATTGCCAAGAGTCACAGGAAATTCCTACGCTTTGCCTTCCAGGGCAAGCACTATCAGTATAGGGCCATGCCTTTCGGGCTCTCCTCGGCTCCTTGAGTCTTTACTAAGCTCCTAGGAACCCTGGCGGCTCATATCTGAGCTACGCCCATTCATATTTTATGCTATTTGGATGACATATTAATTCACAGTTCCTCTAAAGAGGGCACCTGTTCAGACCTCAATATTGCCATGTCTATCCTACAGGATCATGGTTTTTCCATCAATCACAAGAAAAGTCAGCTCCATCCGTCTACTTCTATCCAACACCTGGGGGCTATCATAAATTCAGATCTCTCTCAGCTTTTTCTCTCTACTGAGAGAACAGTCAGTATTAGAGAGCTCATTTCCCAGATACGATCTCAGAGAAGGACTACCATCGTTACCCTGTCTTCCCTACTGGGAAAGATGGTGTCCTGCATTGGCATTATTCCCTGGGCCCATCTTCACACCAGGGATCTCCAATGGCTTCTGTTACCATTCCAGAGATCGGGGAACAGCAACTCAGCATGCCTCATCACCGTTCCAACCACAGTCTTAAGATCCCTTACGTGATGGACCTCCCCCGCTCTGGACAAGGGATCCCCCTTCAGGTGTCCAGATCAATTTACCATCACCACGGATGCCAGTTTAATGGGCTGGGGAGCCCATGCCCAAGGCCTGATAGCCCAAGGCATGTGGTCAGCGGAGGAGGCTTCCAGACCTATCAACTGGCTGGAATTGAGAGCAGTGTCTTTGGCCCTCAAACAATTCAAACCACACATCAACAATCAACATGTCCTGATTCTCACAGACAATATAGCTACAAAGAGTCATATCTGCAGACAGGGGGGCACCTGGTCCAAGGCCCTGATGAGAGAAGCCCTGAAGTTGGGTCTCTGGGCAGAGAGGCATCTACAGTCATTAGGGGCCGATCACATATCGGGAGTCCTCAATGTACAGGCGGATTGGCATTCCCGGTCGACTCTGGATCCAGGGGAGTGGAGCCTTCATCCGGCTCTGTTTCAGAAAATCTATTCGGTCACCCATTGCTAGACCTATTTGCGACCGAGGCCAATGCTCAACTCCCTCGATTCTACTCCAGGTTCCCATCCCCGGAAGCAGAGGCGACAAATGCACTCAGAATCCCTTGGCCTCGAGGGCTGCTTTATGCCTTCCCTCCAATTCCAATTCTTCCAGATGTGATCCACAAGATCATCCTCGAGAAGGCCCAGGTGATTCTGATAGCCCGTCACTGGCCACGCCGGCCCTGGTTCGCGGACCTACAACATCTGTCCGTCTTGGACCCCTGAACTCCCCGTTTCGGAGGATATGTTGCAGCAGGGGGCCTCTCTCCATCCAGATCCGGAGTGGTTCCAACTCACCGCTTGGCTATTATCCGGCGCGACTTAGATCTTCGACGATACGACCCGGACACTGTAGAAATAATTCTAAAAGCCAGAAGAGCCTCCACCAACAGGATCTACGACCATACCTGGTCCAAATTCCACCAATGGTTCTCACAGGAGGATCTATCCCCCCTGTGTATTCCCATCCACAGGATAGTAGCCTTCCTCATGAAAGGGTTCCAGCAAGGCCTTTCATCCAGCACCATCCATCGGCATCTGGCAGCCCTATCTTTGGTCTTAGCAGGGCCTCGCAGACAACCACTCCGCTCCTTTCCGGAAATTCAAGAATTCCTAAGAGGTATTTCGAACCTCAGACCTTCCAAGATTCACAGATACCCATCCTGGGACTTACCGCGGGTTCTCCATTCCCCCACTCAGGCACCATATCAACCCCTAAGATCAGCATCCTTCAGGTACCTATCTTACAAGGTAGCATTCCTGGTGGCGATAACATCTGCCCGACGCATCTCGGAATTGGCAGCCCTTTCCATTCGGCAGGATCTATGTCAATTCCCTTCGGACAAAGTAGTCCTGCGCCTGGACCCCACCTTTCTACCCAAGGTTAGTTCCATGTTCCACAGATCCCAGGACATTGTGTTGCCTTCTTTTTGTTCCAACCAGAACCATCATCTTGTGGTCAAATGGCACACCTTAGATCTCACCACAGCACTGAGAATCTACATCCAACGGACGAGACCCATTCGAAGGTCTGAAGCCCTATTCGTGGCCTACCATCCCAGATCCCTGGGATCCAAGGTATTTTCAACCATAATAGGTCGTTGGATCCGAGGGACTATCTCAAAGGCTTATGAGTCAGCTTCTCTCACCATACCTAGCAGTATCACAGCACATTCGACAAGAAGTGCAGCCACATCTGCTGCATGGGCTACATTGGAAGAAGTCTGCAAAGCATCCACTTGGGCCTCTCCAAACTCTTTCATAAGACATTACAAAATTGACTCTTACGCGTCAGCGGATGCTGCCTTCGGCAGAAGAGTCCTCCAATCCGTTATCTCTCACGATAGCGAACTAATCCCTCCCTAGGGACTCATCTATTGGGTATGTCCCACATGACTGCTGGACCCGCTCTCTCAGTATGGAGAATAGGCATTGATTGCTTACCTGAACGCCTCTTCTTGTACGATGAGCAGGTACAGTAGTCACTTCCCTCCCTTCCTTTCTAACTATGGTTATTCCTTTAACCTGTTTCCTTTCCTATCAATTGAGCCTAAGTCTATGGATTCATGAATTCTGGGGAAGGTGTGGATCCAGCAGGCTTTTTAAAGACTAGGCTCGATCCTTGACAGATTGGACAGTGAGCAACCCACATGACTGCTGTACCCGCTCATCGTACGAGAAGAGGCGTTCAGGTAAGTAATCAACGCCTATTTTCCTCTTTCCTCCTTCCAGGAGGTGGCCGCTTTATGCTGGAGGGGAGCCAGGCAGGAGAGAGGTAAGCTCATCCGAGGCCAGGAAGGAGGAATGAGGAAAAAAGCAAGGAGTGCAGACGCAGCAGCAGCAGGGGGGAAAAAGGAGAGCTGGGCTGAGACTGGTAATCCAGGAAGTGACTGCCGCTGGTCAGCTGGAGCTGTGCATGCAGCTTCATTTCCACCCCGTCCTGCCTGCTGCCCACCCCTGAGAATAACCATATACAGCTCTGGAATTTTTTAACATTTATGCCACATTTTTAAAATAAAATAATGGAGAAACAGACTTTTATTTAAAATTTGTGCAACAAAAATTAATACCCTTTGGTTTAACCATAATAATTATTAATCCTATTCCTGTTTGAGAAACAGGATCGTATGATCATGTGAAAACCAGGATCATATGATCATTATTTATCTTTAGCATTATTTTTAATAGCTTTATTAATGGCCTCTGCTTGAAAATGCCTTTAAATTATATTTTGCAATAGGACAGCAGGAGATGAGAAAGTTAGCTCTCTTTTAGGAAATTATAGCTGTTCATTTTTTTCTGGCATCCTTGTAAAAACTTTGACAGTATTTAAGAGAGATTTATTGCTTCCCTGGATGCAAGCACTAATTGAAAGTATTTTCCTTTTCCCCTAATGTATATCCAGCTAAGTGAAAGCTAATAAAAATACCAAAGCTTAAAGGTGATTATTATCTCACAAAGGATGCTACAGTCTCTCTACCATAGGTAGATTGTTTTGCCTTTGTTTGTGGATCCACTAATTGAAATAACTTTCATCTGGACAAAACACCACAAATTATACAGACAAAGAGGACTATTTCTTTACTAGAACTTTTAACAATAAAGTTATTTTAAAATTAAAATAGCAAGACATGTAGAAACTAAACAGTGAAAGGGATTTTGGAGTCCTAGTGGACAACCATTTAAATATGAGCCAGCAGTGTGCAGGAGCTGCCAAAAAAGCCAACACAGTTCTAGGCTGCATTAATAGAAGGGATAGAATCAAGATCATGTGAAGTGTTAATACCACTTTATAAGGCCTTGGTAAGGCCACACATTGAATACTGCATTCAATTTTGGTTACCACGATGCAAAAAGGATGTTGAGACTCTAGAAAAAGTGCAGAGAAGAGCGACAAAGATGATTAGGGGACTAGAGGCTAGAACATATGAAGAACGGTTTCAACAACTGAGCATGGCTAGTTTAATAAAAAGAAGGACCAGAAGAGACATGATAGCAATGTTCCAATATTTCAGGGCTTGCCACAAAGAAGAGGGAGTCAAACTATTCTCCAAAGCACCTGAGGGTAGAGCAAGAAGTAATGGATGGAAATTAAACAAGGAGCGAAGTAACTTAGAAGACAGAACAATTAATCAGTGGAACAGCTTGCCTCCAGAAGTCATGAATGCTCCAACAATGGAAGTTTTTAAGAACATGTTGGATAACCCTTTGTCTCAAGTAGTGTGGGGTTTCCTGCCTAAGCAGGGGGTTGGACTAGAATACCTCCAAGGTCCCTTCCAACTCTGTTGTTGTTATTATTATTACTACTATTAAACCCAGATGGATTGGAATAAAGGGGAATGTTGTTTAATGAAAAATCAGTCTGTTGGATATATTTGGAATCAAGTGTTAACCAAGGTATGCAGATGATCTTTGCCTGGAACAGATGTTTGATTTAAGATGAAAATTTGGCCAGAAACCTGAACCTTTTCCTTCTGTTTCAGTAATGGCTTTTCAATAAAGTACAAGCTATTTTATTTGTTGGAATAGTGTTGGACTGATTTCAAACCCAACAACTTATGACATGTTAGAAATTGTATCATGGAAAAAATAGTGGCTGTATTTGCAGATGTTTCTGAAATCTTTCTGAAAAAATATTAGTATCGTATTTGCAGTCTTTTAAGAGATCCAGGAGATCATAAGATTTTCAGTTCAAAATGTGGAAGATAACATCAATCCTTCATCCTACAAAAGTCTTAAAATAGTTTACTCATAATTAGGGAGTGGATTTCTCTTATTTTTTCTTCTAAGTTAATTGCCATAGAATAAAAATACATTTGAGAGTCTACATAATCAAGAACATTCTTGATTAAGTTTTTTAAATGTGTTAGACCTTAACTTGTGTAAGGCAGGGGTGTCAAACTCGATTTCATTGAGGGCTGCATAAGGGTTGTTTGTGTCTTCAGATGCCTGGTGTAGCCATGGCCAGTTTGACATCACTCATGTCGGGGGCACATATGGTGGTCCAAGCATTCTGCCTGCAAAAACAGGGTCACGAACTCCATTTTTGGCTGGGATGGCCTCCTGAAACCCTTTGCCAGCGGAAACAGCTCAGGCAGGTCATGGGCAGCCCCCCGAGCTCCATTTTTACTGGCAGAGGCACCATGGGGCGGTTGTTTGTTGTTCCTGGATGGCCCCATGGACCAGATCTTAAGTACCTTGCAGGCCTGATCCGGCCCCTGGGCCTTGAGTTTGACACCCCTGGTTTAGGGTAATATAGGTAGCAATTATTGATGTGCTGAATTAGGGTTGGGGAGATCATGAGCTTTGACAGTCATTGGATGACTTTGGCCAAATAATTATCTTTTGAATAAAATGGAAAACTATATGTATACCTCACAATTCCCAGACAAAAGGTTAAATAAAAATAAAAGGTTTGAACACTGTAAGCTTCAAGTATCACTGCATAGTACAGATGCTCCTCAACTTACAACAGTTCACTTAGTGACTATTCAAAGTTACAATGGCCCTGAAAAAAGTGACTTATGAACATTTTTCACACTTATAACCGTTGCAGCATTCCCATGATAATGTGATCAAAATTTAGATGCTTGGCAACTGACTTATATTTATGACAGTTGTAGTGTCTTGTGATAACATGAATATCTTTAGTAACCTTATAAAGCAGAGTCAATGTGGAAAGCAGCTTCTCTTAACAACCATGTTTCTTAACAACTGCAGTGACAACTCTGGCAAGAAAGCTGGAAAAATGAGGCAAATTCACTTAGCAAATGTTTGCTTTATCTACAGAAATGTTAGGTCATTTATGGTCGTAAGAAGATAACAACAATGTTTTTTGTTGTGATTGGCTACATAATGAGAGAGTGATGCATAGGTGCTGAATTTGATGTCAGTCAACCTTACATTGGTTATTCGATGGTAAAACATTACTGTGTATTATCAGTATTTCAGATGTTTAGTGCAATCTGAAAATTATCTAGAGAAGGTTCTTGAAATTTGATAAAGCATGGAAAGTAAATCTCTGCCTTAACATGTTTTCTATATTTCACTGATTAATATTCCATTAATCTCTAACTTCTGTTTTTGTTCTCCAACCATACATAAAATAGCTGTCATGTCATATAATATTCAGTTTGTTCTTTCTCCTATATAACCAGCATTAATCTATTCATTTCCACATATTCTAATATTTTCCTAATCACATCCTCATCAATAGGTATCTCTTCACTCTTTCAGTTGTGCAAATACAATTCTAGCTGCAGTTAGCACATGCATGATTAAATATGTAATCCCTTTATTTTAGGTTTATCATCTTTTCCAACCACCTTTGTATTTTTGTGCAATATTTTTTTTGCTTCAACACATGTCCATTACATATGGTTATATGACTCAGGTATCTGGCGACCTTTCCAACGTTTAGCATTTGTAGTACATTTTATTTCTGATCACCTAAAATTATCTTTCTTTGCATGTTTGTGTACCTTTTTAATTTTTTTAAATCTTTAGGAATGTAGACAACATCTTACCTTGTTTTTTGTTCAAAGGCAGTCCCACCATCCATGCAAGCCAAGTTTTTCTTGTTAATAAAGTCTTCATTGTAAAACTGTATAATTGTATCATTGTATAATTATTTTAACAAAAAATAAGTCTGCTTCACATTATCCCAGTAGGAAGACTATTTTTTGTATGTGTTTACTTTTTATATTTTCGATGGACTGAATTATTTAAAAGCTCTTGAGCTCCCAGTTCCACCATGTGTGTAGCGCACCGGCATTTAGGTATTAAAATACTAAATAATGTCTGCCAGTTCAATTTAATAAAGTTGACAGTGCTTTGGGGTGAATTCATAATAGCCCAGCTTTGAAAATATAGATCACCTAATATTTGTTTTAATTGCACTTTAGTCCTTGGTGGGTGGGGGGAAAGTGGAAAAAAGAGAGCCTTGGAATAAACTAGCAAGTGGAGGAGGATGCTATTTAAGACTAGAAAGAATTGTGTCAAGTCTCATTGTCTTATATTTTCCTTTTCTTGACTCAGAAAAGATAGTCGTGCCACTGCAGTAGCCTTCTGATAGGAAAAAAAGCAAATCCCTAGGCCTGACCTCTGTAGAGAGTAGTGGTATGTAATAGAGTACCCAGCCTAAATTCTTGACTAACAATAGAAATTGTAAAGTGAAATTATAGAACTTCATGATATCTAAAGCTTTTACTGGAATGCAATTCCACACAGCAACTATCGGTATACCTCAACTTGCGACCTCAATGGAACCCAACATTACTATTGCTAAGTGAGACATTTGTTAAGTGACTTTTGTCCCATTTGACGATCTTGCTTGCCACAGTCGTTAAGTTAAATCATAGCAGCTGTTCAGTTAACAACACAATTGCTAAAGGAATCAGACTTCCCCATTGACTCGCTGTTCAAATGGTCACAAAAGGTGATCACATGATCCCAGGACACTGTAACCGTCATAAATACGAGGCAATTGCCAAGCTCCAATATTGATCATGTGACCACGAGGATGCTTTCTTTGGTGGTCAGAAGTCTGAAAAACAGTCATAAGTCACTTTTTTCAGTGCCATTATAACTGAACGGTCACTAAATGAACTGTGGTAAGTTCAGGACTACCTGTATTCCTATCCCCCTGCTTCATTTGGCATGAAATGCTGTTTCTCGCCATATCTAGAAAAAATACAAGTATGTTTTAACATTTGTTTAAATGTTTAAAAAAATTCAAGATTTGGTAGAAAGAAAACCGTATTTTAAATATAACAGTCAATTTTGCTTAACTAAGCAAAATAAAAAGGCTTTATTTTATACAACTGAGACATCTTATATCTTAAAATAGAATAGAATATGGGGCTGGAGGGGACCTTGGAGGTCTTCTAGTCTAGCCCCAAAGCTCAAGGTAGGAGGCCTTATATCATCCCGGACAAATGGTTGTCCAGTCCTTTTTTGAAAACAACCCACAGTTCTGGGAGACAACCTGTTTCATTGATTAATTTTCACTTTCAGGAATTTTTTCCTTAGTTCCAGGTTAGATTTCTTTGACGAGCTTCCACCCATTGCTTCTTGATATACCTTTATTTTGGAGAGTAAGTCAAATGAAGTTTCAGTTAGGGGAGTGCATTTTTTTACTGCTGGTTCTGTGGGCATGGCATGGTGGGCGTGGCAGAGGAAGGATACTGCAAAATCTCCATTCCTACCCCACTCCAGAGGAAGGATACTGCCAAATTTCACAAAAACGGGGGCATTTTTGCCATTCTCCAGCACTCAGGACCTCCCTTCAGGCTTCCCAGCCCCCCTGTCCCAAAATGAGATGCAGGGGTGGGGCTTTGGGATAACAAAAATGGCTGTATTCGTGTATAAGACACACCGACATTTCTACCTTCTTTTGAGGGGGGGAGGGAGGTGTGTCTTTCACTCCAACAAATACGGTACTTCAAACAATTGTAGCTAAATATTACATTATAAACAGCCAAAATTATAGCAAAGATCTATTTAGCAGTGAAGTTAACTTTACAGAATAGACAAATAAATAAAACGGACAGCACTAATTCTTCCCATAAACCCATCAGTTTAATCATTTTAGTCAAATGTTTGCATGAAATTTTGGATTAATTTCTTTGTAAATGAACATTTATTTTCCTATACGGGACATTTTGTCTGAAGAAGAAAATTTGAAGAAGTGTGTAAAGTGAGTGACAATTAATTTGTACAATACTTTGGGAGCTATAAATAAAATTAAACAGTAAGATCTTTCACAAATCAATCTTAGCCCTTGATTATTTCTCAAATACTTCCATACAGCTTTCTTGGCAATATAAACATGGTTTCTAATGTCTTCTTTGGGAAAGTTTTGTGGAATAGCCTCCCAGTGGACATTAGATTGCCCTTTATTACAGCTTTCCAAAAAGCATTAAAAAGCTGAACTACTCCAGAGGGTCTTTTGATGCTCTTTTAGCTGTGATCTTCTTGAATGTAATGTATAGAGATTATTAATGTTTTATGATACTAAGGCTTTGCTCTATTTGTTTTATTGTACCATCCCATTTTTAGTGTCTATTATTTATCAGGGATATTTTGCAGTGTAATTCTGTCTTTCTTTCTGTCTTTACACTGCAATTGATGGGAGATACAAATTTCTTTCTCTAGAGAAGCTTGTTATTTGCCCGCCCCTTTACTCTCTCTCTCTTTAAAAGAAAAGTACCAGGTGGAAAGCAAGCCACCCCCATCTGAATTCACACCCCAGCCGATCCCAGGTGCGTAGCCTTCCTCAGTTCTTCCTTACATTGCAAATAGAGCAATGTAAAAAAAACCTGCAAAGACTTAGGGCTTGGGAAACATTCTTCTTTGCAGAGAGCAACAGTGAAAGAGCTTGCAAGCAGGTAAAAGCTGGGAACATTGTTAGCATCAGGTTAGGGCGGAAAGAAATTTACTCAGAGCAAGTTAGAGTAATGAAACAAACCCTACAAAGACATTCTTCACAGAGAGTAACAATGAAAGAGCTTGGGTACATTAATAGCACCTGGTTAGGGTTGGAAATAAATATCTGGAGCAAGTAAATGAAAAAAACCCTACAAAGAGGTTTTGGAATACATTCTTGGCAGAGATTAACAATGAAAGAGATTGCAAGCCTGTAAAAGCTGGGAACATCATTAACAGTTAGGGCTGGAAAGAAACATTTGAAGCAAATAGAGAATTTAAAAAAATCAAAGGCAGGGTTTGGAATACATGCTTGGCAGAGATTAACAATGAAAGAGGCTTGCAAGTGGTAAAAGCTGGGAACATTGTTAACACTTGGTTAGGGCTAGAAAGAAACTTACTCAGAGCAAGTTAGAGTAATGAAACAAATCCTGCAAAGACTTAGAACTTGAAAACATTCTTCACAGAGAGAAACAATGAAATAGCCTGCAAAGTAAGAGCTGGGAAGATCATTAGCAGCTAGTTAGGGGGGGGGAGCTACATTCAGTGTATAAGACGCACCCTAATTATCAGCCTAATTTCGGGGTGAAAAGGGTGCGTCTTTATACACTGAAAAATACAGTACAGTGATCCCTCGAGTTTCGCGATCTTGATCTTCGCGAAACGCTATATCGCGATTTTTAAAAAAATATTAATTAAAAAAACCTTCACTTCCGCTTTTGGCTTCGGGAGTCAGCTGGGAAGCGGTGCGGCTGTTTTAAAAGGTCGCAGCCGGCCTGGGGGGCTTCCCAACACCCCCCCGAACCCCCAACCTGGGTTCGGGGGGTGCTGGGAAGCCCCCCAGGCCGGCTGCGACCCTTTAAAACAGCCGCACCGCTTCCCAGCTGAGTCCTGAAGCCAAACGCCAAAGGCGAACTTCCACGTTTGGCTTCAGGACTCAACTGGGAAGCGGCGCGGCTGTTTTAAAAGGTCGCAGCCGGCCTGGGGGGCTTCCCAGCACCCCCCTGAACCCCCAACCCTGGTTGGGGGGGTGCTGGGAAGCCCCCCAGGCCGGCTGAGACCTTTTAAAACAGCCGCGCCGCTTCCCAGCTGAGTCCTGAAGCCAAACGCCAAAGGCGAACTTCCGCGTTTGGCTTCAGGACTCAGCTGGGAAGCGGCACGGCTGTTTTAAAAGGTCGCAGCCGGCCTGGGGGGCTTCCCAGCACCCCCCCGAACCCGGGTGGCCGGGCGAGCAGCGAGCGAACGGCGGGTGGCCGGGCGAAGGGCGGGCGAAGGGCGGGCGAACGGCGGGCGGGCGGGTGCTGGGGGGGCGGGGGCAGCCGACATTCAAAGCAATCTGTCGGCTTCCGCACTTTCGTCGCTCCCCACCTCCACCATCTGCGCATGCGCGGCCATGAAAAAAAAGGGCGTGCATGCGCAGATGGTGTTTTTACTTCCGCAACCCTACATTGCGAAAAATCGATTATCGCGAGGGGTCTTGGAACGGAACCCTCGCGATAATCGAGGGATCACTGTAATTAGTTCCGTGACCAGGTTATTAAATATTAATGTTTGTAAGAAGAAGCCCATTTTTCTCATCGGAATCAATGTAAAAGCAAATAATGTGTGCCATTGGAGAAACAGGGGAAGGCCCTGTTTCCTCCAGGAGATTCCTAGAGAGGCTCCTGCCTTTTCCGGCCCTGTTTCCTCCCAGGAGATTCCTAGAGAGGCCCCACAGAGGCTTCTCCCTGCCTTTTCCAGTTACAGTTTCGGAGGCTCAGCTTTGTAAGTGGAAAATGGTTCTTCAGAAGAGGCAGAAAAATCTTGAACAACCGGTTCTTATCTAGAAAAGTTCGTAAGTAAGAGGCGTTTTTAGGTAGAGGTACATGTGGGAGGGAAATCTTTACCTTTACTTATGGATGTTTTAGTGCCCAGAATGGGACTTGTGTTTCTTCTCCTCCTCCTCATCCTCTTCTTCTTCTTAGATACTTTATTGTTTCATTGTTGATCATACAGTATATGTCTTAATGCTTTATATTTATTTTAAATTGTTTATTGTTTATTAACTTATTTTTACTTGTTAAGCCACCATGAGACAATTAGAATTGATGGCAAACATTTTTTTTAAAAAATTAATGGTTTCCCAGTTTAGCCCCTAGTCCAGTATTCTCTCTAAAGCCTAACAAAATGAGGCCGAATCTGGTTTAGTTCCCAAGTTGAGACAAGATCGTCTGAATGCTTCTTCTTGAGAAGTCCTGAATAAGGTAGATATGTACTAAAAACCAAACAAAATATTTTTCCCATTTTAATTCAGCCCAATATCTATGATGCAGACCCAAAAGTAGCATTCGTGTTTAGCCCTCTCCACAATTGTGAGATAAAAATATTTTATATTTCTTCTTTTTCACCAACACAGGAGATTCCTATTTTTTAAACAGAGACTACGGAAACAGAGACTGTGGAATACTTCTTTATTAATCATTCTATTTTATAGAAAATTGTCAGGTTATACGAATGAAAAATGAATGAAACCTTTCTCTGCAAATCATTAAAGCAGACTTGGGGTTTTTTTCCAGACTGCATTGCTTCATAATACGTACCATACTCTATGCAATAACATTTATCCTCTTGTAATAATTCCTTGTTTTCATTTAAGCTACCAAGTAGGCCTTCCCCAGTGCTGACATTCTAGTGATATTGACTCTCTTACATGAAGAAAGCTTTAGATGGGTTTCTCTGGATGATAATAATTCTTTAGTTTAAATTAAACTCATTTTGGTCTTTCAGCAGAATACACACACACACATGCCCCTTGATACACACAGGGATGCATACATAAAATGGTATATGTATGTGCAGACTTATATAGATACAGTCAGGCGGTAGGGAAAGCAAGTAGGATGCTTGGCTGCATAGCTAGAGGTATAACAAGCAGGAAGAGGGAGATTATGATCCCGCTATATAGAGCACTGGTGAGACCACATTTGGAATACTGTGTTCAGTTCCGGAGACCTCACCTACAAAAAGATATTGACAAAATTGAACGGGTCCAAAGACGGGCTACAAGAATGGTGGAAGGTCTTAAGCATAAAACATATCAGGACAGACTTAATGAACTCAATCTGTATAGTCAGGAGGACAGAAGGAAAAGGGGGGACATGATTGAAACATTTAAATATATTAAAGGGTTAAATAAGGTTCAGGAGGGAAGTGTTTTTAATAGGAAAGTGAACACAAGAACAAGGGGACACAATCTGAAGTTAGTTGGGGGAAAGATCAAAAGCAACATGAGAAAATATTATTTTACTGAAAGAGTAGTAGATCCTTGGAACAAACTTCCAGCAGACGTGGTTGATAAATCCACAGTAACTGAATTTAAACATGCCTGGGATAAACATATATCCATCCTAAGATAAAATACAGAAAATAGTATAAGGGCAGACTAGATGGATCATGAGGTATTTTTCTGCCGTCAGTCTTCTATGTTTCTATGTTTCTGTTATTGTTGTTGTAATTGTTGTTATTGTTGTTGTTGTTGTTGTTGTTATTATTATTATTATTATTATTATTATTATTATTATTATTATTATATGTTTGGAGGTATCCAGACATGACCACTGTAAAATACAGTTTTTGTATACCTTAAAGAGATTCATATATACTGAGATCTGAATGCAGTGGACATGGAAAATAAAGCTTGCAAAGGAAGAATAGAAAAGCCAAAAGGCCGATGAGGACAAAGATTAATAGGAGAGTTGTTTTCATCTATTTTGCTGAAGGTTGTTTTTGGCAGACATTCTCAGCATTACATGGAATTTCCTCCCTCCTTTGTTCCTACTAATTTTTAGTACCTTCTACAATTCCATTTTTCGTAAAATAAATACTGTTGGAGCAACTGTATCAAAATATAACACCTTGTTCATTTAAGCATTGTACTGTATAGTATACTAGAATTTTTACACTTGAATATTTTATCTCTACAAAAAACACCGATTTGCTTGATTTTACACTCAACTAAACTCAATTGCATCTGTTGTGTTTCCTAATTTGAATGTTAGGAATGTACAGAATTTCAGGGTGTGGTGGACTAAAACTTACTGAAGTGGACATTACATAATTTTTCCCTACTTAAATGCTTAGCTATTCATTTTCTATTTAACCTCTCATAAGAATGATGATAATTGGCATAATGTTTTTGTATTAAACATTTTCAGCAAACTTCATTAGTAGCCACCAAATCAGCAAAAGGTCTGAATTAAAGTAGTCTTTATTCACCACAATTTACAATTCACTAGACGAATTTCCTATTTTCCTTTAAACAAAACTCTTCCTTATTTAATTATCAGTTGTGGGGGGTGGGGATCATCAGTAGCACATTCACTTCAGCAACAATGTCTAATTGTCATTTTTTCATAGAACTTTGTAAAAGGCACGGTATTTCTCAGAGTTAGGATTTTCTAATAGTATTCAAACTGTTACACATAGCTTTGCCTGAGTATTTCTGATTGTATTTTTGTAACCTAGCAACATATGAATTTGGAAATTACTGTTTAACTCTTTAATATTTTAACCAAAAAAATGATGAAATACAGGGACATTGATTTATTAATAAATTGATTTATCAATGTAATTATAGAATTTTGAAAACAAAATGAAAGATGGATATGTCTTGGCATTCTGAAGAAAATGTGAGGGCTGTCCAGCATAATCATTTTTGCCTCTTTAACCTTCCAATTTAGCATTGCAAATTTGTTGTTTATACTTTACAATTATCTATAAAAAGGGAGGCAATAGTGGAAAACTTTAAGCTGCATTTTTGGAGAAATACATAATAATGATCAGGGATTAACTCCCAAGTTACAGCTTCTGATTCAGAGCTGTTTTTTCTAAGTCAATTTAATTAAGGCAATGGATGAGCAATGGAACAATAAGGTTTATTGGTTTAATTAATAGATTTGGATATAACACCTTCAGGAACTGAATAAAAATTGGGTAAATAAACAGTAACATACTGGGATTTTAAGAAGGTTTGCAATCTATGATCCCCGCAGTCAGATTTGATTTGGTATGGCTTTGGGAATTTGAATGTCAAAATTTCAATCAGTGTGTTTTTTCTAAGATGCCTCAAAGAAAACTGCATTTATCAGGAGGTTAAAACTGCAAATAGATTGATTGATTTACTTGACTTATATTCTTTGGAGGATAAAGAAGTAAATCATAGTGAATGTTTGATTTAAAATGTCATTTCCTGTATGTCTTTGCTCAAGAGTGGGTGCTGTATTCTCATAGCCAAATACACATCATTAGAGAATGAATGCAACAAACACATTAATATTTATCTTTCTGTCCGTCCGTCCCTCCGTCCATCCATCCATCCATCCTAAGAATAGATCAGAAGTTCAGTGAGAATTTACAGTGGATAAGAAAGAAAGTTTCAGAAAAGAAAACATCTTCTTACTGGTTTTGTGCAATTTGAACTGCTGATCTATCCTCCTTCAACGTATGATCCATGGTGATAAAATGGTTATAATGCAGTACTGTAGGCTACTTCTGTTGACTGCTGGCTACCTGCAGTTGGACAATTCAAATCTCACCAGGCTCAAGGTTCATTCAGCCTTCCATCCTTGATAAAATGAGGACCCCAATTGTTAGTGGCAATATGTTGTAAACCTCTTAGAGAGGGCTGTAAAGCACTGTGAAGTAGTATATAAGTCTTAAATGCTATTGCTATTGCTATGATTAGTCACAGAAACCAGTTTGCATTAGGAAAATGGCCCAAGGAATTTTATCCTTTTTCTTCAACTTTATCTATTTTCATAACCACACATCCAATGACTCCTTCAGCTATGGAACCACTCAATAGCCATTCTAACTGATCTTATATACAGTTTATATGAAAAAGGGGGATCTGTAAGTTGAACAGCTTTGCTTAAACATGTTCCCTTCTAAGATATTCCATTCTGTTCTCTCTCATACATGTCTTCATCACATAATGCATGCCTTCTTTATCTTTTAATCTTAATGTTAAATCTGTTCATTTCAGCTCAGTCCGAAATTTACTTTATTAACTGCTCATCTTCAGGAATATTACCTGCTTTCCAATTTTGTGCAAATACAATCCTAGCTGCTGTTATTATATGTATTGTATATGATGTCAGGGAAATTCTATATATGGTTAGAAAAGGAATATAAATAATAAATTTTAAATATAAATGAATGATGTAACCCAGATGTAACATTCAAAAGAGATGTGGGGAGAGGGAAGGGGGAAGAAATTTTTAAATTAGAAGTGTATTAATAGACAAACACATTTCAACACAAACAAGATAAAAAATAATAGATTAAAGGAATTTATATGGAATAAAACATGAAAAAAATGTAAGATTGTGTAAAAGAATTCAGGGTTAGAATACCATCCCAGAAAAAAGAACAGCAAAGAGGAAGGGAAGAGAGGAATTAGAAGAACGAGAGAGGAGGAGGAGGAAGAATGAGAGAAGAGGGGAGAAGAGAGTAAGGAGAGAGGGCAGGAGGAGAAGGAGGGAAGAGGAGGAGGAGAGAGGGAGGGGAAGTAGGTTTAGAAAGAGAAGGGAAAAGAAGAAAGCAACCTTGAACTAAGCTATAAGATAAATATAGAATATATTTGTAAAGATCGTATAAAAGAATGAAATGAGAAATGAGATGATAAATATATGAAAATGTCTATATGGGAATAAAAATAAAAAGCTTTAACAAAAAAACAAGCCCCTAGTAATATTCTTAGTTCTCATTTGGCTCTTTTGAGCCTCTCCACCCCACATTTTATTTCTTTTGCATTTCTTATGAACTTTGCAACTGGATCTCTTCAGATCCAGGCTTAGGAACTAACTTCAGTGTAGGTAGTCCTCAGCTTACAGTAGTTTGCATGGTGACCATTAAAAGTTACAATGGCACTGAAAAAAGTAATTTAAGACCATTTTTCATCCCCATGATCAGCGAAGCATCATGTGATCAAAATTCAAATGCTTAGCAACTGATTCACATTTATGACAGTTAAGTGTCCTGAGATCATGTGACCTTCTAACAATCAGTTGAGAAACCAGATTCACTTAAGAACCATGTCACTAACTTAACAGATGTAGTGATTCACTTAGCAATGCAGCAAAAAATGTTGCAAAATGGGGCAAAATCCACTTAGCAAATGTCTCACTTAGCAACACAAATGTTGGGATCCATTGTGGTCATAAGTCAAAGACTACCGGTAGTATTCTAGAAATGCTACCCAGAAATCATATTAGTTAACAATTTGTGGCTAATTCTAAACTGATGCTCTCCAAACGTTTTCCTCTCTCTCTTCTTATCTTTTATGAAGATTCTCAGTCATCCAGCTCATGGATGTCGTCCCAAAGGTGCTTTTTTCAAGAGGCAACTGGACTTTCTGGAAAATCCAGTTGCCTCTTTAAAAAGCACCTTTGGGGCTCTCTTCTTATTGTTTATACTGGTTGAAAGTGATGGCAGTTGAAATGAAAAACATCTAGAGAACATGAAATTACTTATCTTTGTTTTTCTCCGTACTGAAGGAGCGGGTCCAGCAGTCACATGGGGTTGCTCCTGTCCAATCCGATGGGACTGAGCCTAGTATTAAAAAAACCTGCTGGATCCGCCCCTTCCCCAGAATTCGCTCAGTCCCCCACATCCAGCGGGTCTCGTGAACGCTCGTTCCTCTCAAAAACACATTCCCTTCGACTCTTTCTCTTCAACAAAGTAAGATTTTGTCACTATTTCAGCTTGCCGGCATTGCAAACAACTCAGCCGTACTGGGCTTCGAGTTTGGGGGAGAAGTGGGCAGCGCAGCCATTTGCGGCTTTTTTTCCTCCCGTGCTGCCGCTGCGCCCGGCTTGGAATTTCCATATTTCCTCTCGGCCTGGAGGTTCTGCCGGGCAAGCCATTGTTATTATAAAGAATTAAGGGCTGCTTACCTCCTGCGGTGTGGAACTTGTTTGTCTCCCGGACTTAGTTCCCTCCGATCATAAAAATAAAAAAACGGAGCGGTTTTTTTGGCGCGAAGGCCCTCGCGCCCAGTAACTTCGCACTTTCGGTTTGCCCTTCTTGGTCATCCATCAGTGCTTCCAGTCCGCCGCCTGACCCTGGAGTAGCTGTGAGTTTCCTCAGGTCCATTCTCCACGGACGTGGCCTCCAACCAGTGTGCCTTGGTTTACTTAAGTTAAGTTTAGTGAGGCCTGCCACGCTGCATTTAGGGACACGAACTCTTGGTACCGTCCGGATTGCCCCTAAGTCGCAGTAGCTCCTGGGCCTAGGAGCAGGGTCACTTCTCTTGGGAAAGCTCATTAAATTCTTCTCCCCCCAAATTTCTTTTGGCTCAAGCCTTGTCTTCTGTAATTTTGTTCAGACTATGGCTTCTTTTCCCAAGAGAGGCACTACCAAAGGTCCCAGAGAGGTTAGGCCTACCGGAGATGAAACTACTAATATTCCCCAGGCCTCTTCCTCCTCTTCTTTAGGAGCCCATTCTTTGGCCAAGTCCACCAGGGCTGAGAAGAGAAGGGACCTAGCCCTACAAAAAATACATGATAAATCAGCCAAACGTTTAAAGGTGCAGGCCCAAGTGCATACTAATCCACCCCCCCCAGAGGCCTCTAACCTGCCTCTCTCTGGGGTTCCTGTGCTATCTCTGGATGAGCCAAACCTAAATCCACCCCAACCTAACCTATGGGGCTTAGGTCCAGAGGAGCCAGATATTACTGAAGATTCCTCCCAGTCAGATCCTTCTCAGGCCTTCAGGGATCCTTCTAACTTTCCGGCTGATATCTCTTCCTTGCCTCCGGAGTTTCAATCTATTTTGTCTGTTTTGACTGAAACCATTGATGCTAAACTCTCAGCCATCAATGTGCCTTCGCTGTCTCATCCCCCTCCACGCTCCTCCCGTCCCGTGAGCTCTCCTTCTTCCTATAGAGCCCCAATCATTGACTCAGATTCTTCTCAGGAAGAGAATGAGGACGTGGATGTAGAAGAGGATGATGATCCCTTTCAGCGTCTGTCGGAAGACGAGGAATCTCAAATCAAGATTCCAGCCCCAGCTGCCATTTTTCCATCTCAACTCTTCAAATCTCTCCTTCTCAAGGCTAGAGCTTCCACGGGGCTAGCCGGGCAAGAAAAGCAGGCTACTCCTTCCACAGACCCTCCGGAGGAAAATCTCCCTTATTTCATGGAAGAGCAGGAAGATACTGAGGTAATTCCTATGCCCAAACAGTTCAAAGACGCCTTGCTCAAACTATGGGACCATCCAACCGCTAGTTTTAATCCCACTCCCAAGGATAGGAAGCTTTACAAGCTCTCTCCCTCTTATGAGGAACTTCTAGCCTGTCCCAGGCCAGATGAACCAGTGAAGACACTCCATTCTGCTGCTGCCATGCCTGGCGAAGCAGAGGAGGTCCTGCGTCCAGAAGACAAGCGTCTCGAACAAATGCTCAAGAGAGGTTTCTTCGCAGATTCATGGGCCATTAAAAGTTCTGCAGCAGCATCCTTCTTCTCCAGAGCTATGCTCTTGTGGCTTCGCCAGCTCCAACAACATCTGCCCCCAGATGATCTACGTGGCCAACAAGATTTTAATAAAATCTTCGCAGCTGCCCAATATGTAGCGGATGCTACTCTACAATCTTCCAGATTCGCAGCCAGGTCAGTAGCGGCCTCTACAACGGCCAGAAGACTGTTATGGCTCCGTCCTTGGCAGGCGGGAGTAAGACAGAAGTGGCAGTTAGCCATGGGTCCTCTGAAACGTGATCACCTCTTCAGAGATCTTCTGGACCCTCTCCTTACAGAGACCACGGACAAGAAAAAAGTCTTGGGGCCTACCACCAAGAAGGCCACTAAACCACAGTCCTTTCGGCGCCCAAGTCGTCAACAGGATCAAGGATTTGCCTTTCAAAGGAATCCAGGTCAGTATTCCCCTTGTTTTCGATCCCAATCTAGAAACACCAGGGGCAGAGGTTCCCGCTACCAAAGAGGAGCCTCTTCGACCAGAGCTTCCAAAAAACCCAGATGGTGAGTTTTCTGCTTTTCCCATAGGCGGTCGCCTAGCCTGGTTCTCCACCAGTTGGCGCCGTTCCTGTAAGGACCCCTGGGTCATTGACACTGTAGAAAGGGGCCTCCGTTTAGAGTTTATTTCTTTCCCCCCTAAACGTTTCATTTCTTGTCCTTCTCCCAGCTCTTCTCCATCTCGTATCCGAATGGAGGAAGCTATTTCTCACTTATTGGCTATTAAAGCTATCCAACCGGTCCCCTCTCTCCAGAGAGGCTTGGGCTTCTACTCTATCCTCTTTATGGTCCCTAAGACCTCTGGAGGCTGGAGAGCCATTTTAGACCTAAAGAATTTGAACCAATTCATTAAATACAGGAAATTTAAAATGCATTCCTTGTCCTCCATCTTAACCGCCCTGCATCCGGGGGACTTTATGGTCTCGCTGGACCTTACAGAAGCCTACCTCCATATTCCCATTGCAAAATGCCACAGGAAATTTTTACGTTTTGCCTTCCAGGGCAAACATTTTCAGTATAGGGCTATGCCATTTGGGCTTTCCTCGGCCCCCAGAGTCTTTACCAAGCTCTTGGGCTCCCTGGCGGCACATATCCGGGCCAGGCCCATCCATATTTTATGTTATTTAGATGACATTTTAATTCACGGAGATTCTAAAGATGGAGTGGCTGCAGATCTCTCCTCCACCATGTTGGTTCTACAGAACCATGGGTTTTCCATCAATTTCAGTAAGAGCCACCTTAGGCCATCTACTTCCATTCTTCATCTGGGAGCCATCATTAATTCGGAAATATCCCAGGTTTTCCTCTCTTCTGAGAGGAAACTCAGCATATTGGATCTTATTTCATGTATCCTATCTCAACAATCAGCCTCCTTAGTCTCCCTATCCTCCCTCCTGGGGAAAATGGTCTCGTGCATTGGCATTATCCCCTGGGCTCGTCTTCACGCCAGGGAACTCCAGTGGCTTTTGTTACCTTTTCAGAGATCAGGGCACAGCAACTCAACCCGTCGCATCGCCATTACACCGGCAGTTCGCAGATCCCTCAAGTGGTGGACCTCTCCAGCCCTTGACAAGGGATCTTCATTCAGGTTCCCAGACCAGTTTGTAGTAACCACAGATGCCAGCCTATCGGGCTGGGGGGCCCATGCCCAGGGCCCAATAGCCCAGGGCACGTGGTCACCGGAGGAAGCCTCCAGGCCCATCAATTGGCTAGAATTGAGAGCGGTTTCCCTCGCCCTCAAACAGTTCAAACCTCACATCATCAACCAGCATGTTCTGATCCTTACAGACAACATAGCCACAAAAAGCCACATTTGCAGACAGGGAGGCACCAGATCCAAGGCCCTCATGAGGGAGGCCCTAAAATTAGGCCTTTGGGCGGAGAGACACCTCCAGTCGCTACTAGCAGATCACATCTCGGGGAGCCTCAACGTTCAAGCGGACTGGCTCTCACGAGAAACTATAGATCCAGGAGAGTGGAACCTCCATCAGGCATTATTCCAGCAGGTCTGCCTCAGGTTCGGTCAACCAGTACTAGACTTGTTTGCGACCGCAACCAATGCCCAGCTCCCTCGCTTCTTCTCCAGGTTTCCATCCCTGGGAGCAGAGGCAATCATTGCTCTCAGGATTCCTTGGCCTCCAGGTCTACTGTATGCCTTCCCTCCGATTCCAATTCTTCCAGACGTGATCAACAAGATCATCCTAGAGAGGGCTCGAGTAATCCTGATTGCCCCTCACTGGCCTCGCAGGCCCTGGTTCGCGGACCTCCAACATCTGTCTGTCCAGGTCCCCTGGCGACTCCCCGTTTCGGAGGATATGTTGCGGCAGGGAGCCTCCTTTCATCCAGACCCAGAGTGGTTCCACCTCACCGCCTGGCTATTATCAGGAGAGACCTAGACCTGCGAGGGTATGACCCGGACACAGTGGAAATCATCCTGAAGGCTATGAGAGGGTCTACCAATCGGATATACGACCACACTTGGTCCAAATTCCATCAGTGGTGCTCGCAGGAAGGCTTATCTCCCCTGTGTCTTCCCATTCACAGGATAATTTCCTTCCTCGTGAAACTTTTCCACCAAGGCCTTTCCACCAGCACCATCCGTCGCCACCTGGCAGCATCTCTTCTGTTTTGGCAGGGCCTCGCAGGCAGCCTCTCCGCTCCTTCCCGGAAATTCAAGAATTTCTCAAAGGAATTGCCAATCTCAGGCCATCTAAGATCCACAGATATCCTTCCTGGGACTTGCCACGGGTTCTTCATTCCCTCACTCAGGCACCCTATGAACCCCTGAAATCAGCGTCCCTCAGGTACCTATCATTTAAGGTAGCATTCCTGGTGGCGATTACATCCGCCCGACGCATATCAGAGTTGGCAGCCCTCTCAATCAGGCAGGACCTCTGCCAGTTCCATCAGGACAAGGTGGTTCTGCGCCTGGATCCCACCTTTCTACCAAAGGTCAGTTCCATGTTCCACAGATCCCAGGATATTGTATTACCTTCTTTCTGTCTCCAATTAGATGGCACACTCTGGACCTTACTAGAGCGCTGAAAATTTATATTCAACGCACAGGATCCATTAGGAGATCTGAAGCACTCTTCGTGGCCTATCATCCCAGATCCATGGGTTCCAAAGTATCTTCTACAGTAATAGGCCGTTGGATCAGAGGGACCATCTCTAAAGCATATGAGACAGCCTCCCTCTCCATCCCAAAGAACATTACAGCGCACTCCACCAGAAGTGCTGCCACATCTGCCGCTTGGGCGACTCAAGCCCCGTTGGAGGAAGCAGCCACTTGGGCCTCACCAAATTCCTTCATAAGGCACTACAAGATCGATTCTTATGCTTCAGCGGACGCTGCCTTCGGCAGAAGAGTACTCCAATCCGTTATCTCTCACGATAGCAATCTAATCCCACCCTAGGGACCAATCTATTGGGTATGTCCCATGTGACTGCTGGACCCGCTCCTTCAGTACGGAGAATAGGCATTGATTGCTTACCTGAATGCCTCTTCTCGTACGGTGAGCGGGTACAGCAGTCACTTCCCTCCCTTGTATGTGTCTTCTATGACTTCTATACTTATTTTTCTTCTAACAATGAGAGTTGAACACTAATGAGCCTTCACATCTGAGCCTAGTCTACGGATTCGCGAATTCTGGGGAAGGGGCGGATCCAGCAGGCTTTTTTAATACTAGGCTCAGTCCCATCGGATTGGACAGGAGCAACCCCATGTGACTGCTGTACCCGCTCACCGTACAAGAAGAGGCGTTCAGGTAAGCAATCAACGCCTATTTATCGATAGCTTTTATATAGGCATATTCTACTTCACTTTGCAATACTCTTTAGATGAGATTATTTCAGCACACAACTATTTTGGTCTAGCACAGTGCTTCTCAAATAGTGTGTGGAGCCCCCTGGGGAGCGTTGGAGCAGTGCGGGGGGGGTGCATGACCCCAGGGGACATGCTTTTTTTTGCCGCAGGGAGTAGGGTGAGAGAGATAAATGTAAGACCCCCAAAAGCTAAGATGAGGAAGTGTATGTAGTGCTTGGCTTCACTGTGACTACGGTGGGAGATGAAGGAAAGACCGGTATGTTTAAAAAATGTTAGCAGCAGACAGCATGAAGCCAAATAAATTAAGGTGTCACTTAAACACATTATACCCCAATCATGCTAATAAGCCACTTGAGGTTTCTTTTTTAGCAAAAATGTGCCGAATATTGCAAACAATCATCCTGGCGGAGAGTTGAGGGAGGGTCATAACAGAAAATAATTGAGAAGCACTGGTCTAGCATTACATTCATTACTCACTTGCTCAGGACCAGGTGAGAGGAATAAAAATGCAACTAAGGAGATATATGTGCTGTCATAATTATAAGGTTTGGTGAGATTCTTAATATAGAAGGCTTTATTAGAACCATTTTTCAGTGCTCTAACGTTTCTTCTATATCCCTCTCATTCTGGTCTTTTCAAATTAGAAAAGATTTAAATAGGCAAAAATGTGCTGCCCATTTTTCAGTTAAGGACATGCCTTTTTTTAGTCACTGCAGCACTGTTTAAAATTGCAAAATACAGCATTTTTAAAATTTCTGTCTTGCGTGAAGTAATGGGAGATTTTTAAAAGATTTAAACTAACAAGTCTTGGGGTATTTGTACTAATGTCGGTATTCAGTTTTTTATGTAAGCAAAGCATTCATGATTTTTCATTCCCTTGATAACCAATAGAAAAAAATAAAAAGCTAAATGCAGAACATACCATGGGAACTTTTCTGGATTTTACAGTTCAATTTAAAGGTCTTTGGGGGAATAAAATGTAAACAATTATAGTCATCATTTACCTTTTTAACAACTTAGGCATGAAATACTTACCGTGCGTCAGCTCATTTTTTTATTTTTTATTTTTTTTTATGCCATCAGCAATTTATAAATATATAGAAGGCTTTCCTAGGAAAGCAATCAAGCTGTTTGTCAAAAGAGTTATGATGATGAAAAGAGTTTTAAATTTTCTCAATACTGGCTCTTAATTTTTAACAGGGTTTTTATTACAAGCAGTCTTTTGGGGTTCTCGTTGTCCATATGTTGGACTACAGCTCTCACATTTTGCTGCAAGCACCACACTGGGGAAAACTCATTTTCAGTTGTGCTAAACATCAATCATTTCAAAATCAAATGTTTAGCAGTTTATGCCTACTACACTAGTTCCTAAGGTCAAATCTCCCTAGGGCTAGAAGTTATCAGGCCATCCTGTTTTTCTAGCATGAAATATTAGATCAAGTGTTTTTTTATTGCCCAATCAGTGAACCCAAATACTATCCACTTGGTTGACTGTGACTTTGGTTGTTTCATATTTTTCTGAAGTGTTTGTGGTAGATGTGATAACTTTGTTTCATATCTCCAACACCAATAATATAGTTTTTTTCTCTGTTCCACCTGGAATCACCAGTAGCTGTTTTTAGATAATCTTGTGTAAGGTATTCAGTTCATGCCTTCTTACATGAGACTTGTCCTCACTACTGAAGCAGACATATCCAGATGGGAAACTCAGTTCAATCTGTCTGCATCTGATGTGCCTGTTTAAGCATAAAGCTTCAAGACATACGAATAAACTCAAATTTCTTGCAGTTTGAAGGTACAGTGGTGCCTCTGCCTAAGAACACCTCCTCCGGGTGTATGGGAAGCGCATGCTCCTCCTCACTGCCTCAGAATCCCTCTTTTTTTTTAAGCCTTACATTTTTGGATTTTTTTTATTCCCCTCACCTCACCTTCTTCATTCGACAGCGACTGTCCTCCCCCTCTTCTTCCTCCTCCTCCTCCCACCCAAATTCAGAGCTTTTATTTATTTCC
The DNA here is from genome assembly GCF_031021105.1 of Erythrolamprus reginae. Classification (NCBI taxonomy): domain Eukaryota; kingdom Metazoa; phylum Chordata; class Lepidosauria; order Squamata; family Dipsadidae; genus Erythrolamprus; species Erythrolamprus reginae. The sequence goes on from NC_091950.1 coordinate 78,534,724, forward strand.
TAATGGGTTTGCACACATTATTTGCTTTTACATTGATTCCTATGGGAAAAATTGCTTCTACTTTTCTACTTTTCTACTTAAGAACCTGGGCATGGAACAAATTAATTTCTTAAGTAGAGGTACCACTGTATTTCAAGCTTTTCTCTTGAATAGATTCTCTTCATGGTCAGATTGCCAAAGTAATATTGGAATATTGATATATAAACAAAAAGTCAGCCCAAAGGCCATCCTTCTTTTGCAGCTTGCATTACAAATATGGCATTGTTGCATTTGTCATTTCATCTTCACCTTAGAAATCCTCATGTCTGGAAGTAGTAGCATGCTTTCTAACCAGCTCAGCCACACCAAATTGAATACCAATAAGTGGGCGCTCCCTCTTTCATCAATATCCTCAACAGATCCCAAGATCTACCTTTTAATATCTTGCCAACATATAATGCCTATTTTGTAGCTTAGAGTGAGACAAACTATCTCATTTCTTGGTGATACTTTCCCTTTTTCTTTTAGTAGACCATTCTCCCCCTGGCTGGTCATTAAAAGTCTAACCAGCTCAGCACACTTTAGGAGATTCAGTAGCTACAGTTTGCCCTATTCTCAGTTTCAACATTCTTTCCATCCATCAGAGAAAAGGCTTCTATTCTGACCTTATAGCTCTTATTACATCTTGGGAGAATTTTACAATTCTTCCAGGCTAGGTAATCTTCTCAGGAATCCTGCACAATGACAAAGAAACATGAAAATAATTGGGCAAGAGATAACAATTCTTTCACATTTTGTAAAAAGTGAGGCTTAGCTCATTCTTACATATTATTTGCAGTGTATCTTTTCCTTCTTTTATCAGGATGAACCTCTTTTTTTTCTAACTTAGAAATGGAGAATTTTTTAAAAGACTGGTAGAGTTTTATCCCTTAGCGCCCTTGCTGCTTCTGCCCTTGAGCTGTTCCCTTATTCTTTCTGTTAATGCTTTTTAAACCTATGACTGCTTCTCTAATTCACTGCTTAGGAAAAGTACCTGATGACCATGACATTGGAGATTTGTGTGTCTTACAAAGTAAACCTTCATTCCTTTATTTTGTTTATAGAAGTCAAATAATCCTATGCCTAGATATGCTCTTCTTTCCAGAATCAGTTTCAATATTCTGCTTGAATCAGAACATTATACTGTTTTCCCCGTCCCCTTAACATCATTGAAAACATGGCTTTGCACTTTGGGTGTTTGCTGATCTTGCCAGTATTTCTCCAAAGGGGTGGTGACAAGCAACAAGTTTTGCTATGTGCTGGTAAAACCTTTACACCCACTTCCAATCTGTACTTATCATACTTTAACAACTACAACTATAACAAATTTTATCAGGAGTAGTACCCTCTCAGTACCCTTTGTCATATAGCAACAAGGGCTCAGCCCACGACATTCACAAAATGCTGCAGCCATTGGTCAGTGCTTTTAAAGAAAGTAACATTTGGAAGGGGTGTCCATTCTTATGTTGTGTCATGACAAGCAGCCATCCTTGTAAAAAGGATAAAGCTCACTATGTACTTGTGAGAGAGAGAGAGTCAAAGAGAGGGTGGTTAAAATCTGCTTATTTCCCTGTAACTGCAGTTTTTCAAGAAGTGATGTTCACACAATCCATTCTTGTCTTCTTAGTCTCAAATGACCTTACTTTTTGCACAAATGTACCGTATTTTTCGCTCTATAAGACGCACCTGCTGATAAGACGCACCTAGATTTTAGAGGAGGAAAATAGAAAAAAAATATTTTGAGCCAAAAAGGGGAGAGGAAGAGAGGAAGGAGTGAAAGAAGGGAGTGAGGGAGGAAAGAAGGGAGGAAGGAAAAGGAAAGCAAGAAATGGAGGGAGGAAAGGAAAGAAAGAAAGAAAGAAAGAAAGAAAGAAAGGGGGAAGGAACAGGAACAGAGGAAGGAAGCAAGGAAACTTATGAAAGGGGAGAGTAAGAGAGGAAGGACTGAGGGGAGGGGGGGAGGGAAGAAGGTAGGAAGGAGAAGGAAAAGAAGAAATAGAGGAAGGGAAGGTAAAAGAGAGAAAGATAAAGAGCAAGAAAGAAAGAGAGAAAGAAAATGAAAGAGAAATAAAAATAGAGAGGGGGAATGAAAGAAATGGAAGGAGGGAAGGAAGGAGAGAAAGAAAGAGAAAGAAAGAAAGAGAAAGAAAAAAGAATGAAAGAGCAAGAGAGAAAGAGAGAAAAAGAAAGAAAAAAAGAAAGAAAGAAAGGCAACTTCAAAGAAAGGCTCACTGAGCATCTCTCTCTGTCTCTCTCTTTCTATCCCTCTTTCTTTCTTTCTCTTCCTTTCTCTCTCCTCTTCCTTTCTCTCCTCTCTCTCCCTCCCTCTCTTTCTCTCCCCCTTTCCCTCTCTCTTTCTCTCTCTCCCTCTCTTGCTATCTCTCCCCCCTCTCCCTCTCTCTTTCTCTCCCCCCTTTCCCTCTCTCTTTCTCTCTCTCCCCCTCTTGCTATCTCTCCTCCCTCTCCCTCTCTCTTTCTCTCCCCCCTTTCCCTCTCTCTTTCTCTCTCTCTTGCTATCTCCCCCCCTCTCCCTCTCTCTTTCTCTCCCCCCTTTCCCTCTCTCTCTCTCCCTCTCTTGCTAGCTCTCCCCCCTCTCCCACTCTATTTCTCCCTCTCCCTCTCTTTCTCTCTCTCCCCCTCTCTTTCTCTCTCTCCCCCCCTTTCTCTCACTCTCTCTTTCTCACTATCTTGCTGTCTGTTGCTCTCACTCACTCTCGTTCTCTCTCCGTTCTTCTCAGCGGTGACGCGCGCACGCCCTGCCCGCCTCACCTTTGCCGAGAACTCTCAGCAAGGGGGTTGTAGGAGAGGCGGGGCCGGCGGCAAAGGTGATATTCAATGTCGGGGGCGCACGGGCGGTTGCACGCGCTCCCTATCTCCCTGCTAGCCCACTCGGAATATTCAAAATAAGAAAAACCTTAACCGGCAAAGGCTTTTCTTATTTTGAATATTCCGAGTGGGCTAGCAGGGAGATAGGGAGCGCGTGCAACCGCCCGTGCGCCCCCGACATTGAATATCACCTTTGCCGCCGGCCCCGCCTCTCCTACAACCCCCTTGCTGAGAGCTCTCGGCAAAGGTGAGGCGGGCAGGGCATTGAATATCGCCTTCGCCGGCCTCCGCTGAGAAAAGCCTTTGTCGGCATTTCCTCTCGGCGCAGCGGCGGGCGGAGAGAGGGAAGGGGGGCAGCGGCATCCCTCCTGGCCTTGGCGGGCCGCCCGACCCTCCCCACCTCCTGCAAACGCGGCGGGCGGCGGGTGGAGAGCGAGGAGCCGGTTCCGGCGGGCTTGGCTGGCTGGCTGGCGGGGGGAGCGCCGCTGGTGGTGAGGAGGGAGACCCTCCTCCGGGAGGGAGGGGGCCAGGCAGCAGCTAGCCAGCCAGCCGGCGGGATGGCGCTTCCGACTTCGCAGCCTCCCCCCCCCCCCCCTGCCTGCATCTTCGCTCCATAAGACGAGGCTGATTTTTCATCCTACTTTGGGAGGAAAAAAACTGCGTCTCATGGAGCGAAAAATACGGTACTTTAGCAATCTTAGGAGTTGAAGGGATTTGGCAGGAGTCTAATTGAGCTACCTGGTACAGGTGGAATCATAAGACTTCAACAATTCTGTATGCATTAGAAAAATCCAATTAAGGTTTTGCACAAAGGCACAACTTTGCAATGTGAACTCACATTTTGTTTTCCATAGAATTGCAAATGCAGGTAAGTAATATAATTGTGTTTTTATTTTCTTTCTTTGGCTTAGAAATGAAAGCTCATTATAGAAAACTCTATAGCAAGGCTCATTAGACATTAGCATTCAGATTTTTAATTTTTTTATTCCCCTCAGGCTTATTAACTTACAGCGGTTAAGAATTAAAGCTGTCACTAGTTTTTTTTATGAATTTGTAATTAATTGAAAGTTGTTATAAAATTATAAATACAATAAATAGCATTTTATAAACCAGAAAATAAACTAGTGTCAAATATAATATAAAACACTAAGGAATATTTTATATAAACACAATTAGTTCATTCAGATAGAATTTAATTTAATTGTTTAAGGTATGCACAAATATAACACTTATACTCATCTTCTATCCATCCCTCAAAATAAAAATTACATTATTATATTTTTAGCTGTTTGTCATGATTGACTGAACTGATAAAACGTTGCTTTTATAAACAAGACTATTTTAAGCTTGTGTGCAATTCTCAGATACTTGCAAGCTCATATACAATCATTTTTGTTTTATGTTTACAGTGACAAACAAGAAACCTGCACAAGCATATATTACAAAAGTTAAACAATTTGAAGGTTCTACATCTTTTATACGAAGGTCACAATGGATGCTTGAACAGCTTCGCCAGGTTAATGGTTTAGATCCTCATCGGGTAAGTATATAATAATAGAAGTGCTTCTCATCTAACAAGGTCTTTTTATTCATCTGTTGTTTCTTATGACTATTTAGACTGCCTTCATCCTTTCTTTTCTGGGAACAGTTCAGTTATTAGTACATGTGGGAGAAAGGCAATTGCTTTGATTTTGATTTTTAAAAATAGGTGCTATAATAGGTAGTTTGAGATATCTAGGCCCTCAACAGACGGGTTTCAGGCCCTGCTACAACACGGAAACTTCTTTGGTCGCGTTGATGGATGATCTCTGGCGGGCCCGGGACAGGGGTTTATCCTCTGTCCTGGTGCTTCTTGACCTCTCAGCGGCTTTCGATACCATCAACCATGGTATCCTTCTGCGCCGGCTGGAGGGGTTGGCAGTGGGAGGCACTGTCCTTTAGTGATTCTCCTCCTACCTCTCCAGTCAGTTGCAGTCGGTGTTAGTGGGGGGGTCAGAGGTCAACTTCTAGGTTACTCCCTTGTGGGGTGCCTCAGAGGTCGGTCCTCTCCCCCCTGCTATTCAATATCTACATGAAAACAGTGGGTGAGATCATCCACGGGCATGGGGTGAGGTATCATCAGTATGCCGATGATACCCAGCTGTACATCTCCATCCCATGTTCAGTCAACGAAGCAGTGGAAGTGATGTGCCGGTGCCTGGAGGCTGTTAGGGTCTGGATGGGTGTCAACAGGCTCAAACTCATCCCAGATAAGATGGAGTGGCTGTGGGTTTTGCCTCCCAGGGACAATTCCATCTGTCTGTCCATTACCCTGGGGGAGGGGAAACTATTGACCCCCTCAGGAAGTGTCCACAACTTGGGCGTCCTACTCGATCCACAGCTTACATTAGAGAACCATCTTTCAGCTGTGGAGAGGGGGGTGTTTGCCCAGGTTCGCCTGGTGCACCAGTTGCAGCCCTATCTGGACCGGGACTCACTGCTCAAAGTCACTCATGCCCTGATCACCTCGAGGTTCGACTACTGTAATGCTCTCTACATGGGGCTACCTTTGAAAAGTGTTCGGAAACTTCAGATCATGCAGAATGCAGCTGCGAGAGCAATCATGGGCTTCCCTAGGTATGCCCATGTTACACCAACACTCCGCAGTCTGCATTGGTTGCCGATCAGTTTCTGGTCACAATTCAAAGTGTTGGTTATGACCTATGAAGCCCTTCATGGCATCGGACCGGAATATCTCCGGGACCGCCATCTGCCGCACGAATCCCAGCGATCGGTTAGATCCCACAGAGTTGGCCTTCTCCGGGTCCCATCGACTAAGCAATGTCGTTTGGCAGGACCCAGTGGAAGAGCCTTCTCTGTGGCGGCCCCGACCCTCTGGAACCAGCTGCCCCCAGAGATTAGAATTGCCCCCACCCTCCTTGCCTTTCGTAAACTTCTTAAAACCGACCTCTGTCGTCAGGCATGGGGGAATTGAGACATCTCCCCCAGGCCTATACAGTTTAAGCATGGTATGTTTGTGTGTATGTTTTGCTTTTAAATAAGGGGTTCTTAGATATTTTTAAATATTAGATTTGTTTACTGTATATTGTTTTTATTATTGCTGTGAGCCACCCCAATTCTGCGAAGAGGGGCGGCATACAAATCTAATAAATAATAATAATAATAATAATAATAATAATAATAATAATAATAATTAAAATTTCAAGATCCCGAGTAATAATTCCAGATACTTTTGGTTTCTTTCTATATCATTGTAGATTTTATCACTTTATTATATCCAGTAAGCAATTAGTCTAATAGATTATTTGGACAGAAGTTAATAATTTCTACTCTTTGGTGTTTTAAACCAGTTAGTAATCCATAAAAGGACACATCTTCTGATCTCATGATTGTCCAGTTTACTCAAGATCCTTGGCAAAGAACTCTGAAAAGTTTTTTAACATTCAATAATGTCTACTTTAATTTTACATGGCACTAAAAGTATATTGGCAAGACAGGGTTTGCCTTTGCAAAATATAACAGCAGGGAGTCATGATAGCAATGTTTCAATATCTCAGGGGTTGCCACAAAGAAGGAGTCGACCTATTCTTCAAAGCACCTGAGGGTAGAACAAGAAGAAATGGGTGGAAACGAGGAGAGAAGTAACTTAGAACTAAGGAGAAATTTCCTGACAGAGCAATTAATCAGTGGAACGGCTTGCCTCCAGAAGTTGTGAATGCTCCAACACTGGAAGTTTTAAAGAAGTTGTTGGATAACCATCAGTGTGAAGTAGTGTAGGGTTTCAGACTGATGATTGCAGGGGGTTGGACTTGAAGATCTCCAAGGTCCCTTCTAACTTGGTGGTGGTGGTGGTGGTGGTTATATCCATGCTAATTTTCCTTTAATAATTTTTGATTCTCTAAACATTTGGTTATTTTTACTTTGATTACCATTTCTACCAATTTGCCCAGAATTGATATTAAAATGACTGACCTATATATAGCTTGAAAGATTTTAACAGGTTGCTTTAGAAATTGGCACTACACTGATCTTCTTCCCTGGTACTGAGACTTGATTTAAGGTTCAAGTTGACTGTTAGAAGATCAATGGTTTCACATTTAACTTCTTTTAAAATCCTCTGTTGAGTGCAGTCAGAACCTGGTGGTTTGTAACTGTTTTTCATGATGTACTAGAACTGTCTCCTCAGTTTGCTTTATTTGTTCCAATTATTTCCCTGAGAAAATCAATGTAAGCTCCAATATCTGTCCTATATATCTACAGAAAAGATGGATGTAGATATTAGCTTTGTTTCTTTGCCATTCTCATTGCCAGTTTGAATCCTTTTTGTTGATTTTGTTGTTATCTAATAATTTCCCTGGGTGCTTCTCTGTTTAAAGAAGTCCTTACTGTTTTTCCTATAATGTTGCTGTACATCTTTGGGTTTGCTTCTTTATATTATGTCAGGACTAGTAGGTTCTTGATATAAAAAGCAGAATCTTCCCCATTGCACTCCTTCCTAGCATTTCTGTAACACCTGAATTCAGGAATTAATACATACCCATGACTCTCTCCATTGTACAAGGACTATGATATGCCCATTATGTTTGTGTTCTCCTCAGATTATCCTATAAACTTTAGAAATGCCCATGTAATTCAAGCATTCACATATATTTAGTACTTTTCGAATAATGTTTTTATGAGCTTTTTCCATATCCTCTTTGTCTCCTTGTTATCTCCTGAAAATCATATCCTTTTATTAACCATATTCCAACTTTCTTTTATCCCTTGCAGTATTATCAAAAATATGTATGCCCTCCCAAAAGATGCAATACTTCTAAAGGAAAACACCTGTCAGCTTCCCTATAAAGTCAGCTTAGTCAGGTACTCTGTGACATTTTTGACTAGCAAGTTGACTTCATTTTGAATTCAACAAAGCCCATCTCTATCATATAGGATTGGTTTGTCTTCAAATATTAATAGTACGTAAAAAATCTAAGTCTTTCTAACTTATGCCAATTTGTCACTCACTCACTGAAACTTCTCATTTTTGCATATCTAGCTGGCCTTGTCCATATAACTAAGAACATTTAGAATGCTATATTTACAGCTTCCCCAAACCCCAAAATCTTTAACTTCAGATTGTCTACAGTTGACCTCTCCCCTTTTCTAAGAGGTTTGTAAGGGGCTACCGTCTACCGTCTCTGTCCTATTGTCCTGTTGTCTTCTTTATCATTACTTACTACTTATGTTATGCTTATACAAACCACAATCCTATACTTGTTCGACAAAATAGAGAGGGGGGGGGGAGAGGGAGATAAAACAGCCCCAAACATCAGCCTGCTAACAAGGAAATTTAATTCTGGCTTCCAGGTTTGGCCAACTCTATTGTACAATAGTAGTAATATCAACATGGACCACAGCCATTGTCATTTTTCTCCAATGTCCAGAGGTTTGCATATATACAGTATGTGATAGCTTTTTCACAAACCAGGCAAACTTCAGAGTCATCTTCATGCCACTTAGAAACTCATATATTTTGTTTTTGATGAAATTGTTAACAAATTGCCTGTCACTGCCTCTGAAGGAATATTCTGGAAGCAGAATGAGCAAATATGAGTTTATCACCTAAATATCCAATTGTTCTTATTGGAAGAAAGAATTTAGTGTTGTAATTAAGGCATTAGGCTGGAAACTAGGACACAATTAGACATACAAACTTCTTTATGGGAACATGTTTTATACTTGAAATTGTATCCTTATTTCCCAAAGAGATTCTCCGTAATAAGGAATATCTGTTAGTAGGTAGTTAGTAGAAATAGACAATCAGAAAACTGACTCCAAAATTTTAATTATTTCAGCTATCATAAGAGAATCTTGAGAACCGGACTGTTTTGTTTCCTCCCTTTTACACCCCATTGGATTAGAGTGAATCCAGGCTACGTTTCTTTCTCTGTTTCTTCGTTTTAACACACATTTTTGTTCTGTTCTACAATTCTCTTCTAGGTCATGTCTGTGGCTCTCTAAACTAACATTGTAGAAGCAGGACAAAGCTTTCACATGTTGTTTACATATCTCTTTGACTCTCAATATCTGCAATTCACTCACCTTAGTTTCAATGGTACAGACTTGTTCTGTAAGAGTTTGTTGCATTGAGTATCAATCTTTATCATATACCCAACATGCAGGTAGTGATAAACAATGAACTGGAAAGCAGACTCTCCCTTACTTTTACCTTTATACCACTTACTCTTAGAAACGTGGGGGATTTTTGGGGGGGGGGGTTGTTTGTTTGTTTGTTTGTTTCATTGACCTAAAACAGTGATGGCAAACCTATGGCATGAATGTCACAGGTGGCACACACAGCCATATCTGATGGCACACAATCTGTTGCCCTACCTTAGCTCCAGCGTACATGTGCACACCAGCCAGCTGATTTTTGGCTCACACGGAGGTTCTGGGAGGGCATTTTTGACTTCCAGAGGGCCTCTGGGAGTGGTATGATGGGGCATTTTTGCCCTCCCCAGGCTCAAGGGAAGTCTGTTGGGCCCACTGGAAGTCGGGAAATGGGCCGTTTCTGGTCTTGAGGGTCTCGGGGGTGTAGGGGAGGCCGTTTTTGCTCTCACAGGCATTGAATGTGTGGGCACTCGTGTGTTTATAATAGCGTACACATACACATACGTGCTTTCGGCACCCAAGGATAAAAAGGTTCACCATCACTGACCTAAAAAATAGATGGTGCTACATTTTTACCCAGTTCCCAAGCCTGGCTTTCTCACACTGGAGAAGAAAGATCACTGGGCTTTTTCCTCCATTTTACTCCCTTGCAAAACTTTCTGTCCTCACTCTGACCATGTCCCAAATGCTTATCTTTTTATAAAGAGGCAAAGAAAATTCCCTTGTTATCTATCCTAAATTTCTTAGCAGGGAACATATTTTATTTCATTCTTGGAATTCCAAATGATTAGCAAAAGTAGCACTTACTGTTGCCAACCTAAAACTCAAGACTGAAACATTCGTCATAACTTGTCAGTATGATCTATGTTTGGAGATTATGAAAACTAATTCAAAAACATTTCAGGGATCCAGAATAATATAAGACTCTTTATCATGCTGTCTTCTAACTGTGTGACCATGTAATACATTCTGAAATGTACTCTTATAACTTGACAACAGATTATTTCAGAGCCAGAATAGATTCAATGTTTGTTTCCAGTTTTACATTGAGAATGATTGACTTCCGTCTGCTATTGAATTACCTATTTGTTTTCAAATAGCATTTTGTAATAGCATTGAATTAAAACTATTATATAATACAATTATTGTACAAAGTTGGTTATAAACTTTTGTATAATGTTTTAGTGTGTTGTTAAAAGAAAATATAATATAGCAAGTAAGACTTTGTATTATTAAAGTACTAGTAGTTGGATACTACGAAACTATGATCGGGCTTGATAAATTGACAGCTAATTGAAAATTAATGAGTAGCTATGGTTGGGCTTGATACATTGACACCTAAACTTGAAAAGTTATGTAGACTATGTAACTCCTTAGCATCAGAGTGTGTTAATATACAGCAATTGGCAGTTGGAACAGAGTTCTTTTGAGGTGGGGAGGGGGAGTAGAATGCCTAACTCCGTATATATATAGGTTTCCCTGGTAATCTAATTTTTTTCTTTCTAGGATTCCCCAGAATTTGATTTATTGTTTGAAAATGCTTTTGACCAATGGGTGGCAAGCACAGCCTCTGAGAAATGTACATTCTTTCAAATTCTCCATCATACTTGTCAACGATATCTTACAGACAAAAAGCCAGAATTTATTAATTGCCAGTCTAAAGTTATTGGAGGTAAGTGTTACATGTTTTAATCCCTGAATTTTTTTAGGACATTTCACCAATTATAAATTTAATCTACTTATATTTATTTACAGTGTATTTAAAATCTAAATCAGTTTGGTCTAGTGGTTAAGGCAGTAGGCTAGAAAGTGGGAGTCCGTAAATTCTAGTCCTGCCATAGCCATGAAAGCTAGCAGGGTGACCTTGGGCCATTCACTGTCGCTCACCACACCTCATCTCACTGGGTTGTGAGAAAATAGGACAGAAGTGTGTCATATACAGTATGTTTGCAACCTTGAATTATTTTGGAATTAAAGCAAGATACAAATAAATAAATGAGTCCGCTTTTGATTGAGCGGCATATAAATACAATAAATAAATAAATTACATACATATGTACATACATACATACTGCTACTGTTTTTAAAGTCATCTTGGCTTATTGTTAATGTTACATATACAAGATTAACTTTGAGCCTAATAAAAAGTATTTACACATTCTTCTGGGTTTAGAAGTGAGATTTATAGATACAGTATTCTAATTATTTAACTAAAGCATCATTTAATAAAGCTAGGAGAAGAATTTCCTACATAATCATTTCCTGCCAGGCTTTAATCTACTGTATTTTGCTTCACTGCATAAGTATATTCCCTATAGAACATGTGTCACTTTTTAATTCCTTTCTCTATTGGTTTTATTGTTTCCCATTTAGCTATAATTGATTTTACAAGAGAAATTTCTAAACTAGACTGGGAGTTGTTGGACAATAATCACTTCTCTTAATGCACTATTTTATTGCAGTAAAACATTTTTTCTTTCTGAATCAGCATCATTGGTATCAGCAGATCTTGCAAATGTTAATGTGCATCAGATCTTTTAAAATTCTTACATGTGGCCTACTCAGTGTTTGTGATTTCCAGAAAGAAATCCTGCATTTATATTTGTTAGGTCTTCAATTACATTAAGTCTTGAGGGCACAATTTTAGAGTTGGTATAAAGTGTGCAGCTGATATACTGCAGCAACAAATTTGCTGCTCCAAATTCTTTATTCATGGTCACTTGATCTCTAAAGAGAAGAGGTCTTGCTACATAATTTAAAATTGCTTTGAAATCCTGTAATTTAGAACCAGCGGAAGTTCAGAAATTGGCAAATGCTCTGGTGCACTTCTTCTCCCTGTAGGCCTAAGTGAAGTAAAGTTTATGTTGGTATTTCAGTAGCAAGAACTAAAATGCCTGACTGAATAATGTTTTATGGTAGCAATACTTTTGAAATAATTAAAGTTTCCATTTTATCTCCAGAACTGATTAATTCGAGTATCAAAGGGATAATAGATTGATTCTGTACTTATTCCCTATTATTAATATTCATTATGTATGCTTTTTATACTTATTTTTCTGTAGAACTTCTTAATGTCAAAGAGAAAGGAGACTGATGATGACATACTATAGACGCATAATCTTTTGTACGTTCCATTAGTTTCTTTTAGCTCTGACAATGCACTAGATCAGGGATCAACAACTGCGGCTCTGGAGCCGCATGTAGTTCTTTTATCTCTCAACTGTGGCTCCCTGTCATTGGTCAGCTCCACAATTGATATAACTTTCGGTTAGGAGAGGTAGAGGAAAAAGTATGCCACTCTAGGAGGAGACTCTATGGTGGTGGAATCAAACTTCTGGTCGGCTCCAGAATTGAATGGGGGGCTTTGTTAGGATCTTTGTGGCTCTTTCAGTGTTTAAGGTTGCCGTCCCCCTGCACTAGATTATAGTAGTCCTCAACTTAAGACCATTCATTTCATGGCCATTGAAAGATGTGCTGAAAAAAGTGACTTGCAAAGTTATAATTTGTAACAAGTTTCAACCATTTCACCAAACCCTAGGATCAGATGAATGTAATTTGGGAGCTGAGCTTTCTTTTACGATGGTCCTAAGGCTACATGATTCCTATTTGTGACCTTTCCAGCCAGATTCCAACAAGCAAAGCTAATTAGGGAAAGCTGAATTCGCTTAATGATGTGTGATTTGCTTAAAACAGCAATGGTAGAAATGGGGTTTTTTTTTAAAATGGATCTAGTCATGTGATGACTTGCATAATGACCATGTTGCTTAGCAACCAAAATTACAACCCCAGTTGTGGTCATAGCTATCTTTTTAATCTATAAATGAAAAGCCTTGTACAAGATTTTGGAACTTCAAAATGTGATGTAGCGATTAAGATGTTATTCTGGCTGTAGGAGATCTGTAGGGCTCAAGTTCACCCTCAGTCATAGAAGCTCACTAGGAGACCTGGGTCAGTTGGTCTCTCAGGATAAGCTACTAAAGAAGGCTGCTGTTATGATGATAAATAAAATAGAGGATATTATGAAGAAAAATATGAGCCTGTGAATCAAAGGCAAGATAGCTCTTAACATTGTTATTTTGGAATTAAATATTTTATAGTGTTTCATTTTTATTGTTATCGTATTATTGGAATACATAATTCCCATTGAAATGTATTTTTTGTCCAATTTCTGAAGGACAGAGTGACTTTACATGAAAAAGAGTGATCTCCTCAATGGAGATTCTCAATTATCCAGATCATGGTTGTCCTAAAGATGATTTTTCAAAAAGGCAACTGTTTTTTCTTGTGTGTTTTTTTTTCTTTGAAAAGACTTAGCTTGAAGCTTCTCTAGTTCTAACTGAACAATTCTGACAGATCTAATTAGTTAGGATGGAAGAAGTTTTTGGAGGATGAGAAACGAAATCCTTTCAAAGAAAGTAACCGAGAAAGTCTAGGTTGCCTTTTAGGAAAAGCACCTTTGGGACAAAAGAATGATGTGATGGAGAGGTTTTAGCACTTTATCAGATCACTGAGAAATTGGTGTAGGTAAGAAAGTTAGTTGTACATTTGTTGGTTGAGAGGATACTTTTGATTAAATAAATAGCTTTGAACTGTAGAATATCAAATACGGATTTGAAACCTGGTCTCTAAGTCTTATAAGAACAGTGAATGAATAATGTAAAACACATATAAGAATAAATAGAATGTTAATGATTCAGCTTTCAGCACACAATTAAACAAGGGTGTGTGTTGTATAAGATATTTACAGACCAATGTTTCTAGTGTTGTTAGAGGTATGATTATATGTACTTTTAGATGAAAATGTGCCTTACCCTGTTTAAAAACTCAGGTGATATACAGCAGAGCTTGGATTTATTTTATTTCATACTTTTTTTGTATTTTCCATATATTTTTCTCCAAAAGAGACTATCACAATGTGCATGCATACAATAATGTATAAGGTCTCAAATAATAATCATTGCCATAAAAGATAAGAATTACCTCAATATCTAATACACAACAGCAGTATCTTGCTTCACAGATGTTTAGCTGTCATATAAAAATTGAAATGCTAAATCTTCCACCTACAGTATTTAGTATTAAAAAGGGAGTTAAAAATATAAATGGGGAAGAGATTGATTGATGATTGATTGACTTTTGAATGTCTTTTGAAATTTGGATCCTGTTAAAGAAATACACATTGACATATTTTTGAAGTATAGATGCTATTAAATTTGTACAGATTTGATATTTTGTGTAATTTGCACCACAGTAGATTGCAGTCTGATAGAATATCCAGAACTAATTTATAACCTTACAGCTCAATTTGCTATGCATTATATTGGGGAGAGATAATTCACCATACTTAAATGGTTTAGTGGGAAGTTGACAGCATATATTAATTAGCCATAACCCCAGGCACCCAACAATATTCATTTATCTCAACAAACAAAAAATAATTATTTATTTTTTGCCATTTTCTGCTGGGAAACAGCAAAAATGTTGCAAATTGTGATTAGGTGATTGTGGGATGTGCAAGAATCATATATGCAAGCTGATTACCAAAAGTCCAAAATGCAATCATGGGATCAGAATTAATTATTATTGTTATTATTATTATCATTATTATTATTATTATTTAATTATTAACAATAATGTATTATTATTATTATTATTATTATTATTATTATTATTATTAATTATTACCTACGGAGGCCCCCCACTTCGATGTCCCTGACTGAGTGGATGGAGATGCTGAAAAAAGGATAGGAGAACACCAAGAAAGCACTAACTGAAGCTGCAGAAACCTATAAGAAGCAAGCAGATAAGCACCGACCACTCCAGCCCCCAGTTATTCTCTGTCTTTTCTTGTAGGACACGGTCTTTTCCTGAGGGGAGGCCACCTGTCAGGCCCAATCCATTTCATTTGGGGGTCTTTGGCATGCCACACTTTATGCTATTTTAAAATGTATTTTTTGCTGTGAGAATTTTGGAGGGGTAATTGCATGAGGGATGTCTGGATGTAGCCATAATAAATTCCTTCTAGATTGCCAAGATCATCCTTTGTCTTTGCACTCCTGCATCTTCACGGAAAAAGATGTAAGTTTCTTCCAAGTTGTCAGATGAAGATTGGTCAACATGATGGAGTTGGGGGTGTGAGGACAAAGACTTGAACTTTCAATTAGGTGGAGAAACCCCTGAGATTTCAGATTTGAGTTTCTCCCAGATATGCCAACATGGCTCTCCTAATAAATTGGAACTTTGAGGAATACTTTGCCTCGGATTCTGATTTAGTTTTTGATGCTGTTTGAAATCCTGAAATTTTGATCACATGATCATGGGGGTGATATAACGATCATAAGTGTGAAGACTGGTCATAAAGCATTTTTTTCAATGCCATTATAATTTTGAAGGGTCACTAAATCAATGGTTCTAAATCAAGGGCTCCCTGTAAGATGAGGATTACCTCTCTGGACTTAGGGAAATATACAGATAGTCCTCAACGTACGACCACAATTGAGGCCAACATTTCTGTTGCTAAGTGAGAGGGTTGCTAAGTGAAATTTGTTTTATTTTATGACCTCTCTTGCCACAGTTGTTAAGCAAATAACTGCAATTGTGAAATCAGTAACACCGTTGTTAAATAAATCCAGTTTCCCCATTGACTTTGCTTGACAGAATATACTCCCATGACCTTGGAATATTACAACCGTTATAATTATGAATCAGTTGCCAAGTGCCTCAATTTGGATCAGGTGACCGTGCGGATGCTACAAGAATTGTAAATGTGAAAAATGGTCATAAGTCATTTTTTTCCTGATGCCATTGTAGCTTTACATGGCTGCTGAATGACTGTTGTAAGCCAAGGACTACCTGTACAGTCATAGATATATACAGTTAATGTCTGTGCAGCTCACAGTTTTAAAATTCAGAACAAGAGGTCAAATTCTTTTTGATGAACTTATCCAGTAGTAGAAACTTGGAAAAGAACCAACACATAGCCATTGATTTACTTAGTGTCTTTGGTGAAGCTATAATATGTCAGCCACATGCAGATGTTATCACTGACGCTGTAAATCATTTGATAAACCGAAGTGCTATACAAATACCCAATAGAACGACCATCAAACAGATGGAGCCCTGCATGTTGAGAAGCCAAGACATCTCCTAATTCCACAGACATAGAGCTCCACTTCTAATTATTTGTCATTCAGAGGAAAGTGATCATGGATTGGGGAACAAAGCAGCAAAATCGACACTGTTTTTCAGTTGAACCAGGAGCAGCATTTTCATAATGGTTAACACCAAACCTCAACATGAATGAAGATGCTTCTCTGCTTGAAATGCATTAGAAAATATTAATAGTTGCATTAATCATGAATAAATGAGAAAAGTGGTTTTCTTGAAGCTCGTTCTTTTAACAGCCAGGAAAGCATTTCATCACATTTCCCTTATAATAAGACAATTCAAAAAGGGGATGGTTTTTTGGTCACATGGCCTCATCGTAAATTGAATGGCTGCAAAATAGACCTTAAGAGGGTATAAAGCTCGCAAATGTGTTACTAATATCAAACTTTATTTTTTTTTCCATTGTTGATTCACCTAGTCCACATTAGCGGACAGTTTGTTGTAAAGCTGATGATAGCCCTGTATCACTTCCCATGATGGATATTGATTGCTTCTGAAAGAGAATGATTGTCTCTCTTCTGCTGTTCCAAACATTTTTCTCTTGGCCTTTTTACGTGTTCACGTAATTGGTAAGAATTTGAAAGATACAAAAGTTAGCTATATGGCCAGCATATATCACATTGCAGTCTTAACTGGAGGATTACTTTTGTGGGGGTTGGAAGCAGGTGTGGGTTCTAACTTACCTCGCTACCTGTTTGCTTTCTCCCGTGCCGCGTGACCATGCCTCGTGGGCGCATACATGTACAGTGCCAATTTAAAAATAAAAATCCAAAAAATCTGAAAGCAAGATGCTGACACATGTGCACTGCCGGAAACTCAGCATTTGCAGGGGGGAGGGGGGGGAACCCTGGGAATTTTTTAAAAAATTAAAAATGTTTTTTTAAGATGACTGCATCCACGGACCGGCACCGACAGAACTGGTTTCATGATGTCATTGTGACATCATCAGCGGGCGAACTGGGTGGAACCCACCTCAGGTTTGAAGCGTTTCATTCCATTCTGAGGATTCTGTACCATGATATTTGACTACAGCCACAATAGAAATTTTTTAAATAAATAAATGGAATTTTAAACCATTCAGACTCAGCTTAGGTAACAGTTGATGCAATAAATTATTTTGCTTTATTTCTGTTCTGATTCTAAAAAATATTTATCCATTATTATTTCATTTATATTTGTATTATTTTATATGAGTTCTATGCAGTCTAAGAATTTGGGCTGATACTAAAACTGACACAATCATTGGTAATTTTCCTTTCTCACAGAGCTATAACCTTTTTTTCCCACTAATATTCTGGAAACCTCTTCTAAAATCAATACTTCACAGTAGGAAATTATGTCATTCTCTTTTTAAAAAAAAAATCCAAAGGCTTTCCTGCTGGTTTTTTTTAACATGGAGTCCTCAGGTGTAAGATACAAGATTTTTCAAAACACATATTTGTAGTGAGAAATTGTTCCACACAATGTTTATTAAGAAGTCTTGATAAATTCAAGGAGTCTTAGTAAATGTTTATGGGATTTAAATTGTTTCTAAAATATATTTTCCACATTATTCAAGATCGGTTTGTGATTGAGAAAATCTCAAAGTTAATAGCAAATTTTATTGGTGAAAGGGAAATATATATTTTTTAGGAAAATAACACAGGAATGATCATTTGTGGTCCTGATCTAGAACAGACATTAATTTGCTGTTTATTTAAAAGGAGAAAATCTCAAACAAGATTATTGATCTAAAAACATATATACTACTTTTATTGAAGTTCCATGTAAATTTAGAAGTTTGCAATAATGATAGCATAATAAATTACTGATGAAAATTATTGGTGGCACCTAGAGGTAAGGACTGGGAATTGCAAGATTTTTTTAATATAACAGAAATGAGAAAAGGAATTTGTGAGATTATTGGTATTTTTCATGAGGATAAGGATGAGTTTATTAGCTAAATTAAAGAATTTCCTGCCTGAGGGTCAAACATAAAGGAATAACACATCTGTAATTCTTTTCCCCTAGTTCTGTTCTCTTCAGACAATATTTTGTCATTCACTGTTACATTTAATCATTTGTTTTTCTCCAGCTCAATATTATAGTATAATACTAAGATATAAATATAATAATTGCAATTATATTTAGTATACAGTATAATAATAATGACAATACTGAAATGGATCACATAAAATAGGAGTGTGGAATACAATAGAAAATTCATTAAAAATGCTTTAAAGCCCACAAAAATTGTTTTCCTTCTCTCCTCATAAAAATATGTAACACATCTGACCTGAGTGTGGTATTTTGGGGGTCTTCTGTAATTAAATAGGCAGCACATAAATATAATAAATAGATAACTAAATTAAATCTAAATTCTGTCTTTAGGACTATAATCTGAATATAATACCAGTTTGTGAGTGATAGCCAAGTACATAGGCATGAATCCATATTTAGTTTGTTTGTTTCTGTGATTTCTTAAAACAAAGCTCGTTTCCTCTTCTGTCCTCGTTGCAGTAGAGATGGATGTGAAAAATAAACTCTGGGTTTCCAGCATAGTTATCTGAAGTAAACCATCTAGCTGACATGGAAGCAAATAAGTGTAAAACTAGGCCTTCCATGATTGTCTCCCAGCTCTTTCCCACTCATTAAAATTAGGAAAATGCTATAGGGTAATTCTTATATGGAAAGTAGAACTGTTCTTGTCTGAATGCAGCTGCTGTTATACTAAACTATACTAAGAAACCAAACCAAGCAAAATGATGCATTAATAGAGCTATCTATTAATAGGGATACCTTCTTTAAAGTGCTGTTGTTTTCTGCCTGCTTTTAAATTGATTTATGACTGCCTTTTTAACAACATTTTAAAATTATGACAAAGATAACAAAAGCTGTTTACAATCCATACATATATCACTAGCATTTAGGCTTATATACCACTTCACAGTGCTTTGCAATCCTCTCTAAGCAGTTTACAGAGTCAGCATATTGCCCCCCAACAATCTGAGTCCTCATTTTATTGACCTTGGAGGAATAGAAGCAGGGGTAGGGTCCCACCAGTTTGGACCAGACATTGGAACCATTAGCAACCCACTGGTGACGTGACGATGGCATCATGGATCCGGTTGGGTTGGTGCCAGTCAATGCACGCCGTCATTTTTTATTTTTGACAAATTTTTCTGTATTTGGATGGCTTCTCCTCTTCCTCTGCTTCAAAAAGAGCCCTCTCTCCCACCCGCCCCCTGGTTAATACTGACCTAATTTCTTCCCCTGAAGCACAGCTGATCAGCTCCTTAGCTGTGTTTTGGGCCGAATCCTGCTTCTGAGTATGCGCAGAAGCCAAATGGCATTAGGGGATGCGTGCTGGCTCACGTGCACGTGCGAAACATCACAATACGAACCAGTGGCAAAGATAAGTGGAACCCATTCCTGAATGGAAGGTTGAGTCAATCTTGAGCCACTCAAAATTGAACTCCGGGAGTGAGCAATGAGTTAGCCCTGCAGCCACTGTGCCACCATGACGCTATATACCCCACAGTCCCATGATTGCATTTCGGACTCTTGGTAACCAGCTTGCATATATGATTGTTGCACATCCCACAATCAGCTAATCACAATTTGCAACATTTTTGCTGTTTCCCAGCAGAAAATGCCAAAAAAAACCAACAACACCCCACCATTTTATATCCTGGATTCATTTAATGATCACAATTACTCTACAGCTGTCATAAAAACAGTCATAAAATCATGTCACATCATTTGGTGCCTCAACCTAACCACCACCATGACTTATGTTTGATTCTCCATTGTGGTCATAAGTCAGACTACCTCTAGTATAATGTGACCATACCAGTCTTTGGAGAGGGGCGGCATACAAATCTAATTAATAATAATAATAATAATAATAATAATAATAATAATAATAATAATAGTAGTAGTAGTAGTAGTAGTAATAATAATAATAATAATAATAATAATAATAATAATAATAATATGAACTCCTGAAGATTTAATATCTGTTTATCCAAAGTAAGGACATTTTTCTTTCTTAATCCTCTTGAAAGTATTACAAGCTTCTAATAATTTCTTGCAGTAAGATTATGTTTAAACCTAGGCTAAACTTATCTGTACAGTATTTTGTACTGGAGTCCGTGATAATGTATATCCTTAATGCTGTCTGCTTCCTAATTACAAATGATATTGAGAAAGATCATCTTTGTACCTAAATATCACTTTCACAGAGACTAATTCAGACTATTTGGGAATTTAGCTATTCTCAAATTTTAAATGTTAGACATTTGCATTTTTTTTCTAATAGTGGTCTTATTTAAACTAGGCTTTAATGCCAGACCCCTGAACCTGGTACCTGCCAGATATATCTCAGGAATGAATGGTAGGTGAAATCCCAGCATCTGAAGGACATTACATTGGAAAAGGTTACTGGGTGTATAAGATTCAGTAGTTGCCTGTGTATCTGTGCAATGCTGAACTTGATATAGTGAGTCATCCTTTCCTGCAGAGAATTAATAGAAGTCTGTGGTGTATTAGATGCAAGATGTAAGAGTAAACATTTCCAGCAGATTCCTCATGTATTAAATCACTACCCATTTGCTGATTTGGGAGACTGCTCAGCCTGGACTTTAAAGCAACCAACACTTTTCTACCATCACAATGCATTTCTGGCTTCCAGCTGGTGAAAACAAACAAGTGAAGACATGGATAGTGATTGTTTCTCTCCCAGGTAGTTGACAATTTTTGTGACTTGCCATATGTTGATCCTACTTAACATTTCTAATTCTTCATAGGAGTGGATAGTATCTTCAGAACAGAGAACTCTCTCTTGAGCCTCTTACACTGCCTGCTTTGTGTGTTGGGGGGAGGATGTTTCTCACCACTTCAGGAGAGGCAGTCTTAAAAAAATATGCTGCTGCTAAAGAGAGCCAATTTTCCCTGCTTCCTAATAGGGCTATAATGTCTAATCCCACCCACTCCATTACAAATTTAAGAAGTCCCATATGATGAACAGATAATTCTGGGCATTCACATTTTGCAGAGGCTTCTTTTTTGCAGATATCTACAAAACAATCCGGCGGGGAGAAAAAATGTTCCCCAACCCCTTAGTAGCATATTTTTGGTAAATATATTTATTTGCTTTAAAATGGTTTGAGTTAAGCACTTTTGACTGCAGAAAGGAATCATTAAGGTCTCTTAGGTTCAGACTACTTAGCTCAGTAATGAAATTAAATATAATTGTATGTTCTTCAGTTAAAGGGGGTTGGAAAAAAATGTATTAAAAGTTCAAACCATGCCATTTTGGTGATTAATTATTATGGTGTCCTGCAGTTAAAGAGGGTTGGAAAAAAATGTATTAAAAGTTCAAACCATGCCATTCTGGTGATTAATTATTATGGTGGTAAATAAAATGAAATGACCCTAGGATGCAACTATCTGTAGGCTACAGTATTTTTGTCGCTGAAAGGCCACAAGCTACTGTGTTTCCTTGAAAATAAGATCTTGTCTTATATTTTTTTGAAATATAAAAATACAGTGGTACCTCTACTTAAGAACTTAATGTTTGTTCCGTGACCAGGTTCTTAAGTAGAAACATTCTTAAGTAAAAGCAATTTTTCCCATAGGAATCAATGTAAAAGCAAATAATGTGTGCAAACCCATTTGGAAAGAAATAAAAGCTCGGAATTTGGGTGGGACGAGGAGGAAGAACAGGAGGAGGAGAGTCGCTGCCAAAGGAAGAAGGGGAGGGGAGGGGAATCAAAACAATCCAAAACTTTAAGGCTAAAAAAAAAACCAGGGACTCTTAGGTGGCGAGGAGTAAACGCCTCCAATATATCCAGCACGAGGCTGCCTCCCATACACTGGCTGCTGCTGCTGCTATCTGCTGCCTCTTCCCATGCTGAAGGGCTCCCCTCTCCTCTCACTCGCTCGCTTTGTAGCTGGTGCCTTTCCTTCGCTGTGGTGACTCCTCAGCTGCCCAGAGCGAAGGGAGCATTTATTTTCTCTGGGCACTGGCAGAGGTTTATTCCTTATCCAAGTGCCCAGAGAAAGGAAAATGCTTCGTTCGCTCTGGACTGCCAAAGCCTCCTTACGCACCACCAAAAGGTTCCTCTGGCAGCCCAGATGGCCAAGATTAAAGGGGGAATGGCAGGAAATTCTTAAGTAGAAAATGGTTCTTAAGTAGTGGCAAAAAAATCTTGAACGCCTGATTCTTATCTAGAAAAGTTCTTAAGTAGAGGTACCACTGTATTTGAAACCTGAAATAAGCACTTTGCCTTATTGCCATGCACTCAAAAGCCCGATTGGGCTTATCAGGGGATGTCTTATTTTGATATTATTTTCTCTCTTTTTTTCTCACTGTAATCTCCAGAGGAATCATTATGAATATCACTATTTTCATCATCATAGTCACTGTAAACCCCAGTGGAATCATTATGAGTTTC
The DNA here is from genome assembly GCF_031021105.1 of Erythrolamprus reginae. Lineage (NCBI taxonomy): Eukaryota > Metazoa > Chordata > Lepidosauria > Squamata > Dipsadidae > Erythrolamprus > Erythrolamprus reginae. Next base: position 78,557,325 of record NC_091950.1, read on the forward strand.
ATTATAATCTTCATTAAAATCATTAATCAATATATCATTGTCCATGTCCTTTTCCTTTTCATCATCATTTTCCATTTCATAGAAACATAGAAACATAGAAGACTGACGGCAGAAAAAGACCTCATGGTCCATCTAGTCTGCCCTTTTACTATTTCCTGTATTTTATCTTGCAATGGATATATGTTTATCCCAGGCATGTTTAAATTCAGTTACTGTGGATTTCCCAACCACGTCTGCTGGAAGTTTGTTCCAAGGATCTACTACTCTTTCAGTAAAATAATATTTTCTCAAGTTGCCTTTGATCTTTCCCCCAACTAACTTCAGATTGTGTCCCCTTGTTCTTGTGTTCACTTTCCTGTTAAAAACACTTCCCTCCTGAACCCTATTTAACGCTTTAACATATTTAAATGTTTCGATCATGTCCCCCCTTTTCCTTCTGTCATTTCATTGGTTTTCTTTTCTTCTATTGTTTTCTCCATGTCTCCTCCTTGTATTTTCCTCTTTCCATATTCACGAACTTTAATTCCAAAAGCTCTTCTCTAGTCATTGAGCTGTTCTTGAAAAAAGATCGATAAACTCTTCAAAATCAATTTTCTCCATGACTACAAAGTCCCAGTTCTCAAATCCAGAATTTTAAAAAAGACTTGTTATTTCAGCAGAGTAAATCCAGCTCCAATTTCATCCATAGGTGGCATCTATACTTAATCTCTGAATTCTCTTAGTTAACAAAATTATGTTAATTTATCTTGCTAACAAAACTATGTTTCACAGCCTTTTATATTTTGTAAATTTTCTTTTTTTAAAAAAAGTTGACAATTCAAATTGACACACAGTTTTCTAAGAAATTGATAGAACTTTCCACTCTAAAACATTGAACCAATGCATTTTATTTGAAATAAAATCTTAGCTGAGATCCTGCTAAGATTCTTGTAGAACCCGAAATTGTTTCTGTCTACAAAAGTGGATTTTAACCTAGGGTGATTAAAATGAAATATCTCTGTTGATAGAGTAAGGAAAATGGAATTTTATTTGATTCCTCATTCACTCTTTTGTCTCCTGAAGCTCTGGTTTGGATAATTGATAGATCTATAGAACACTGGAGGAAGTACTATTCAGGAAAATATAATTAAATACAGGCAGAAAATGATTGTTTTTTCTTCATTTTCACATTCTTCATGCTGCAATTATGCAGTCTAACTTCCAACCCGGCACAAATTGGAAATTTGAAGGGAATAGTTTATATAAGAAATAATGAAATAATGATAAAAATAAAATTGTGTATACACTCCTAACTCCTTATTTAAAAATAAACATTGAAAGTAAATAATAACTTAAAAAGTAAACATTCTGAAGTAGTTTGCATTGGCTTGAAAAAACTGAAATCAAAAAGAGATTTTTTTTCAACACAAACAATAACTCAAAATGTCACTTTAGAGATATAAAGATTAGTCCCAATTTTAACTTTACAGAAATAATTCTATATCCACTTACCTTGGGGTAAATCTTATTTTGCATATTTGAGCTTCTTCATGGAAATATACTGTGCTGTGGAATTGTATGAAGAAAATTTGAAAAAGAAGTTTTGGATGATGGAAAATATATGATTATTGTATACAATGCAGTAGTACAATTTAGAAAAGAATAGAGATATTTTTCTGATTATCCACAATTGCTTGTTTGGGTTGGGTTGGGTTTGGTTTAGTTTAGTTTAGTTTAGTTTAGTTTAGTTGGAGGTCAACCTAATTGCTTTCATCCTACAGAGTGGGAAACAAACATCAATCTTCCTAGATCAGGAATATCTAATATTGGCAACTTTAAGACCTATGGACTTCAACTCCTAGAATTCCTCAGCCATGTTTTTTTAAATCCACAGGTCTTAATGTTGCCAAGGTTGGATATTCTTGCCTTGGAGCCTAAAGCCATCTTTGTTAGAATTGCTGGTAACAAAGTCATTTTCATCCAGTGAAGCAAAAAATATATATTTTATTTTCCATCCATAATTCCCACAAAGTGTTGGTAATGATTATAAAGCCCTACATAGCATCGGACCAGAATACCTCCAGAACCGTCTTCTGCCGCATGAATCCCAGCGACCAATTAGGTCCCACAGAGTTGGCCTTCTCCGGGTCCCGTCAACTAACAATGTCGGTTAGCAGGCCCCAGAGGGAGAGCCTTCTCTGTGGCAGCCCTGGCCCTTTGGAATCAACTCCCCCAGAGATTAGAACCGCCCCTACCTTCCTTGCCTTTCATAAATTGCTAAAGACCCACCTATGTCGCCAGGCATGGGGGAATTAAGATACCCCCCAGGCATATATAGTTTATGCATGGAATGATTGTGTTGCATGGTTTTAATGTTGGGGTTTTAAATGTTTTTTAATATTAGATTTGTTATACTGTGTTATTTTGTTGTGAGCCGCTCCGAGTCCATGGAGAGGGGAGGCATACAAATCTAATAAATTATTATTATCATTATTATTATTATTATAAAGGTTTTGTCATGCTACATGTTTCAGAAAATAAGACATTCCATTCCAACCACTTGTGATGTGTTTCAGGAAACAGCATATTACATTCAGCAGCAGATAGTGTGACAAGTGCAGTACAGAAAGCAAGCCAAGCTTTGAATGAACGCGGTGAAAGATTAAGTCGAACTGAAGAAAAAACAGAGGATATGAAAAACAGCGCTCAGAAGTTTGCAGAAACTGCACACAAGGTATTCCTTTATGTTTTTATCATCATATTTATTCCTTTTTCTGTTGTATAAATACTCATGAATCAAATAACATTCAATTTAAAACAATATTATCAGTATGAATCAGGTTGCAAGGAGATAACTTAATATGGATATGAAATATTTTCAAATATTGGCTTTATTTTTTTCTGCATTTCTACACACACACATCAACGCTCCTAGATCTTTTTCTCTCTTTTGTGCCAAAATGTACTTTCTCCAATGCGCTGCTTAGGAGAGTCCAACGTGGGTTATACTCTAGTCTTATTGGTAGGGACTGAGTTTGAATTTAAATAATTAATTTGGTCCCGCCCCCTGCTTGCCCCAGAGGGCTCAGTTTTTAAACTCAGTCGTAGAGTAGGGACGTTATTTTTATCCTCTCCGACTGACTTCCACCATGTTGGACTCTCCTAAACAAGATAAGGTAAGTTAATATTTATTTATATAATTGTATATTTTTGGCTGGTTAACCGGTCCACCGGCAAGTACCGCCTGGATTGCTCATATGGGTCTCTTTCCTCAGCAGATACAACCCAGGAGCTTAAATGGTTTTTAATGGGCAAGGAGCCTCGCCCTCTGGGGCCAGGCTCACGGAGGTTAAATTGCTGGTCGCTTCGGGCTGGCCCCAGTCCCTACCAATAAGACTAGAGTATAACCCCCGTTGGACTCTCCACGCAGCGCATTGAGAAGACCGTTCAGGTGGTGTAGAAATGTAAGTAAGTAGAATGCAGGCTCTTCTGCATTTCTACACCACCACCCCCAGCGCTCCTACCTTTCTGCCTTCTGTCCTGTCCTGGATCTTTGTATTTCTTCCTCCCAGTGCATCCTAACTTTCTCCCCACCCCCCATTCCTGTCATGGAGAAGCATTTAGGAGGATAGAACTTGCGGAGATTGGGGAAGGCCTGCCCCCATGCTTGCCGGCAGAGACCCGAAGACTAGCTGGCCGGTGGGAGGTGCACACATGCATGGTGGAGCTGGACTGGGCAATGGCTGGCGTGCCGGGTGATGTGGCTCCACGTGCCACAGGTGGCACAGTGCCACAGGTTCGCTCTTGCTTATTTTTGAACACTTTAAAATAACATCAGAATCATTGTTGCAAAAGTCAATTATTTATAGAAATTATTGTTTTGTATGAGGTATGAAATATTTATCTCTGAAGTGTCTGAAAGTAAACTTGCTTTATACTGGTAAAAGACACTGCAAATTTATGTTATTTTTTCCTTTCAAAAAAGAATATAATAAAATAATTGTAGTCTATTAAAAAACCTTGCTTCAAAAGAAATTGCAAAAATGCTAGAAGATATCCTTGACTCCTAATCACACTCTTTAAATGTTGTAATGAGATCCTAGATCACTTAATACTAAGGTGGCTGTGTGTCAAGTTAATTTTGCAGTTAAGCTGGGGATATGTGGTGAGAGATATTTCCTGGCACCTCTTAAGAATAAGCTGTGCTGGGTGGATCTAAAATAGCCAGATGTTCCCTTGCCAATATAACTGAGGCTGATAATTGAAAGTTGCAGCTGTTTACTTGCCATCTAATCTGGTATTTCAAATATTCTTCAAGTAGAAGAAAATAAAAATATTGTGGTATATGGGAATGGCTCTTATTTAGCCTACAAATGACCCAGTTTCATTCTCAAACACCTAAACTTGGAGCCAACCAGACGAAAAAGGATTGACTTCACCTACTGCAAGTAGAAACATAGAAACATAGAAGATTGACGGCAGAAAAAGACCTCATGGTCCATGTAGTCTGCTCTTATACTATTTCTTGAATTTTATTTTAGGATGGATTTATCCCAGGCATGTTTAAATTCAGTTACTGTGGATTTACCAACCATGTCTGCTGGAAGTTTGTCCCAAGCATCTACTACTCTTTCAGTAAAATAATATTTTCTCACGTTGCTTCTGATCTTTCCCCCAACTAACCTCAGATTGTGCCCCCTTGTTCTTGTGTTCACTTTCCTATTAAAAACCTCTCCTGAACCTTATTTAACCCTTTAACATATTTAAATGTTTCAGTCATGTCCTCCCTTTCCCTTCTGTCCTCCAGACTATACAGGTTGAGTTCATTAAATCTTTCCTGATATGTTTTATGCTTAAGACCTTCCACCATTTTTGTAGCCCATCTTTGGACCCTAGCCCATCTTTGGAAGTAAATGCAAGTATTAATACCTGATAGTTCCAGGAATTGATACAAGGATTCTGCTTTAAAACATATCAGGCAACACAGCTAAAACTAAATTACCGGTAGATGGGAAAATATATTATATACAGTACAACTGTGGTAATTATAAGAAGTATCCCTTCAGCTTTTAGTGTTATTTTGAAAAGACTCCGAGCCTATGTATTCCAGCTTCTGGAAGCAAGCCCATTCCTCTGATTAATTGTCCATCAGGAAATTTATCCTTAGTACTAGATTGGTTCTCTCCTTGGTGAGTTTCCATCCATTGTTTCTTGCTCTGTTTTCAGGTTCTTTGGAGAATAGGTTGACCTCATGTCTTCTTAAAGGCAGCCCCTTACTTCTTGGAACCCTAGTCCTTCTTTTCGTTAAACTAGTCACACCCAATTCTTGCAACCATTGTTCTTTATTTCTTGTGTGAATCAGTCTGGTACCCTGAAGCATTCTGATCTTGAAACTATGGTTTGTACTAAGTTTGCCCCATAGAATTAGATGTAGTTTGCATTAGCTGTTTGTTTGTACAAAGAGAGAAGAAAAAGTTTGCTTTCTTGCTTCAATATAGTGTTTAAGTTAGAATGGGCTGTAAAATATCTAGAAGCCAATGTGTTTTAAACAGCACTTGTGATAGTTATAATTCAGTATTGTTTAGCACTAGCCATGTTTCTTTCTTTATCCTAATTCATTTTCAGCATGTTTGAACTGCCATTCAGAGCACAGGTAGTCCTCAACTTGTGTCTACAATTGAGTCCAAAATTTATGTTGCTAAATGAAATATTTGTTAAGTGAATTTTGCTCCATGTCATGACCTTTTTTGCCACAGTTGCTAAGTAAATTACTGTTGTTGTTCAATTACTTTAAGTACTGAGTGCCTAAGTGAATTTGGTTTCTCCATTGACTTTGCTTGCCAGAAGATTACAGAAGGTGATCACATACCCCCTGGATACTGGAACATTATAAATGTTAGACAGATACAGATTATTAGAGTTGGAAGGGACCTTGTAGATGATCTAGTCCAACCCCCTGCTCAAGCAGGAGTGCCTACACCATTTTGGACGAATGGCAGTCCAATCTCCCTTTGAAAGTTTCAAGTGTTAGAGTTTTACCAACCTCCGTAGGCAAGCTGTTCCACTGATTGATCACTCTCATTCGGTTGCCAAACATCTGAATTTTGATCGCCTGACCATGGGGATGCTGCAAAAATTGTAAGTGAAAAACAGCCATGAGCAGGCCACTGAAGCTGACTGTAGATCTGTAGGTTAGCGGTTCAAATCTCATCACTGTCTCAAGGTTTATTCAACCTCCCATCCTTCCAAGATAAGGTGGGTAAAATGAGGGCCCGGATTGTGGGAGCAACATGCTGGCTCTGTTAAAAAGTGCTATAGCTAACATTTTGTAAGCCGTCCTGAGTCTAAGGAGAAGGGCGGCATAAAAATCGAATGAATGAATGAATGAATGAGTCACTTTTTTCAATTATGTTATAACTCTGGCACTAAATAAATGTAACATTAAATGTTGCAAGTTGAGGACTACCTGTAAGCCAAACTTAGATACCTTACTTTTATTTCAATAACATCAGCTCTTAATATAATAGGCAATACAGACTTCTCACAACAAGATAGGTTCTGCAGACACAATGCTATTTTGTTTTCAATTTTCAGTATTTTCAAATCCTAAGAAATCAAGAGTTGTGCTTAGAATTGCAGTAAAGCATCTTAATACATTCTCTTCTTTTTCCCCTCTGCAGCTTGCCATGAAACACAAATGTTGAAAACGACTGTGTGGAGATCTCTCTCAATGGAACTGCAAAAATAGGATTGTCCATTTTTAGTGAAAATGCAAGTCTGTCTCTTTTTTGCAACAATTTGGTAATCAGTTCCAATTATCATGTAGGAAATTAGTATTCCTACTTTTTCTATTGCTAGGCCATTCAGTGTCTGTCTTTTTTTAATATTTAAAATGAGATGGTGTTAATATGTAAATTGGACCAAAGGATATATACTAAACTGCACTGAACTGCAAGAATCTATTGTTCCCAATATTATGTAGGAATACAGTATTGTAGCTGCAAGAAAGATGACCAAGTCACAGAGAAATCCAGTAAGTTGTTTCTTAGAGCAAATTTTGAAGTAAACGTGTTCATAATTTATATTATGACGTATTCATAACAGAGCAACAAAAATAGGTTGTTATGAAAAACAGTTTAACTTCTCAGTTCTACCATTTTTAGCCAACTTATTTTGCACGTGTCATCACTAGCATGATGAATTTGAATTTGAATTGTCCATGTTGTTAACACTAGGTGTTTTTTTTAATTCTTATGGTCTGAATTTATCTTAATGTTACCAAAACCACATTAGAAATGTTAAGGAAAGGCTGATTAAATTGATAAATATGTTAATATTTTATCTGGAATCTAACTCTTACCTTTGTAAATGGAACAAAATGTCCGAAATAAACATTCTATTGAAACTGTTTCAAGAAATAATACATGTACAAGCACTATTGTAAGTTTTTGGAATTCTTCAATTGATAAGCGTGCTTCAATTGTATTGCTTAAAGTAAGACTTGCTAGAGTTTTCCTTAATGGTGTAAGACCAAAATTCAGTCTATTTGGAGTCATTGGATCATGCACATCATGCATTCATTATAAGTAACATTATTTATAATAAAATATACATTTCCACTTTTCATTTTATAAAATGCTAAGTTTTTTGTTTGCCAAAAAATATCCCTTAAAACAGATTTTTACATGCATTGAAGCCTTCTGGATTATTCCTGTTTTTCATCCTTCCAATGCTAGTCTGGAGAGCAGACATTGAACATTCCGTTTAGATGGTTATGTTAGAATTGTCAGCACACAGCAATTGGAGTGGTAATATATAATCACTAATTTCCAACTTTTGGGGGGTGAGTGGGGAGTTGGACTGATTAGGAAGCCTTTTCTCCTGTTAGCACTGAATTTATGTCAGACCTAAAAAGATGCATGCAGGATCAATGCTTCAACAACCCCATAATGAATCATGGCCATGCATAGCTCATTACATTCCCAAAAATCTTTTAAAAGCTTGAAATGTTCAGTGTTTGAAATTCAAATGTCTAGGTCGGGGGGGAAAACCTTATACCTACAGGGTCTCGTATTTTTTCATGGATGACAATTAGAACAACAATAGAAAGCAGTTTGGGGGATACTTTGAATAGAGCGATAATTCTTATAGGAAGGCACTTTTATATTCTCTCGTGTTTGTATAATTATGAACCAAGTGGGGAAAAAAGCAGTTTGAGTATATGTAAAGAATTAAATCATTATGAACATAAGGCATCCAGTTAACTTCATATTGTATGCCATCATAATGTAAACATTTTATATGCTCTATTTATCTTGGTGGGTATTTTACTGACTGATAACAGCCCAGGTTTGACGAGTGCATGGACTTCCATCAATATGGTCTCTATAGCATATTGTGGGCTACATTCAATTATAAGTTTACATAAAAATTATTTTTATTTACATTGTTAAATCATTTTTTAATGTATTGTCATTATTTATTTTGCAGATTTTTTTTAAAAAATCATCTCAGTTGATGAAACTGGCTTTTTGTCAATGCAGGGGTTTTTATTTTTATTTTTCACATGCCAAAAGTGAAACTTTCTAGTCATTTCATCAAATTGATACATTCAGAAATGAAAAGCTGATTTCTATTTCTACTGTTAAGTAAATTTAAGTTATGTGATGTTTTCTTAGGAAACAAGTGTGCTTATACTGAAAATAAATGTGATTGTATTAAAAAAAATGTCATCCTGGAAAATTGATGTAGTAGTCAATTATAGTGTTAGATATTTGTGTACATAAATTATACAGTAATATTTCATATTAAAATGTATTTGTAAAAAGTAGCAAGGTCAATAGTTTCATTATCACCTTTCAAAAAATTCTGCAAAGAATAAAAAGTCTGAAGTTATTAGACCTAAAATAGTCATACCTGCAAGATCAGCCTCATTCTATGGCTAGCAACATGTTGTATATTAATGTGAAAATATTTACCAGAATTTATTCTCTAAATGAGTGAACCTAAAACACTCTTAATTTTTAATATGCCAAAATTGTCAATATTTTGTTGTCCTGAAGCCACTTAATTTTTATGCTACTCTAAAATAAAATGAAGGTACTTTGCTCAATTGTTATATTTCCCGGACATTATTTTTATCATTTAAATTTTAGACATTAATTAAAATATACTTTCGTATCAATGATAAATAATTTTAAGGCAGTATATAATTCCTATATCATGTCCAGGTTCCAAATAGCATCCAAAATTAAATCAGAGTCCGAGGCAAAGTATTTCTCAAAGTTTCAATTTATTAGCAGAACCATGTTGGCACATTTGGGAGAAACCTGAATCTGAAGTCCCAGGGGTTTCTCCATCCAGTTGAAGGTTCAAGCCCTTGTCCATCACATTGACAAATCTGCAACTGCCATCTTAGCAGGATCCGCCCATCTCCTTCAGTGCAGGTCCAGGAGTGCGAAGAAAAAAGATGACATTGACTATCTAGAAAGAATTTGTTATGGCTACATACATACAGCTCCCCGCTTCCCACAGTAAAGAATGTGCATTAAAAGACTATAAAGTGTGGCAGACCAAAGACCCCAACTAAAATGACTTCGCCTGACAATACCTATTTTTGCAGCCATCTAGAAGGACCCTACCTTTGAAATTCACTTTTGATAAACCACCGTTAAATTTTAAAATAGATGTTTTAATGCTTTGGGATGCTCTTGTACCACTTCTGTATTACTCCTTCCCAAGACTGTCATCCTCCCCATTTGAAAAAGGGCTGAACATATCTTCTAATAGACTCTGCTGTTGTCCACGCCCAACTATCACATTCATTGGGGCCCTCAGATGCCAGGAAACACATATAGGTTTTAGTGAAAGGGGAGAAAAATAATCCTTACCTGTCTTATTGGAAGAGGTAAGGTGGGTGTACATTTTAGCTACACATGTTGAATCCACATGCATTAATTTTTTTTGGCTTACATTATTTTGGAAAAAGGCAGCTTTAATGAGTTTATTACTTAGATTTGTATTTATTACTTAGATTTGTATGCCGCCCCTCTCCGAAGACTCGGGGCGGTATATATAAAAGCATATCTTGAATGCATACATTAGCTATCATTACTGCTAGGCCTCATTGCCATAATTTACTTTAAGATGGTCATTGCAACAATTACATGAACAACTACATGAAGTGTGTGACTGATTCAGCTTTTTCTTTGTCTTAGATCCAGTAGGGCCAAGATTTCTGTCTGTGGTTTCTAAACAAATAGTGTGATCCTGTGTCTACATTTCTTATTTAAAGTGGACATGGACCATTTACCTGAACCTCTATATGATCTCTATGAACCATGTGCAAAAGTGATTCCCTTCGGCTTTTCATGTCTTACACTTCGTGCATAGGCTAAAATGTCACCATGATTTTTTTTTTTATCTGCATGGTTTATAGAAGGCAACTTATACGAGGAGGGCTTGCACACATATGTTAAAGACATTGCTGCACTTCAGCAAACATATCACATGTGGAAATGGCCTGTGTGTTTTTATGTTATGCGCATGTATATATACTTGCAGACCATGTAGCTTTTCTAAATTTCATCTGTCTTGTTTAGAAGTTGCCTTTTGTGGAACCTTAGCTTTAATCCCTCCTTTCCTTTCTTTTCCTTCCCTCCTTCCTACCGGCAGAAGTGCCTAATAAAATATTAACATATTAAAAGCCCGTAAGGAATCAGCCATTCAAACTAAAGATTTCATGGCTCAACTTACTGTACATATGCCTTAACAAAATGATTTACACAATCCTGGCCATGGGTTTTAATCATTACTTCAGGAAGATGACTGACTATGAAGAATGTAATTATATTCTGTGGCCTGATAATGAAGTACAGTTTGTTGTAGAACAACTTTGTTGTTCAGCATTGTCATATCTTGCTTTGCTTTGTTCATCATTTTTTTTTCTTGTACCTGTATTGTAAATATTCACTTTGCTAAAAGTATATTTAGCCATATGTTGCAGACAGATTAAAAAGTTGTTTCAGACATATACTCTCTCAAAAGTTAAAAACACTGTAGCTATAATTATTCCCAGGACCTACATCACATTGCTGAATGTTGAGAATGAATTGCAGTCCCTCTCTTACCCTAGGACTATCTGGACTCATGTATTGAGATGCTGGTTGTATACAATTTATATTTTGGCAACATTAGAATTTATTATATGCAATATTTTGGTTTTCATTGTACTGTATGTAATTCATATCAAATTGCACAGTTACAACTTTTGTTTTCATAATAAATATTTTATTAAGTATGTGAATGTTGAATTTTACTTATAAATGTGTAATGAAATTTGTTTAAATTGTGAACTACATTATTGGGAGAAATGGTAATTATAAATTATACAGTACATTGCAGTCATCCACAAAAACAATTTTCTAGGCTCAAGGTCACACTTGGCTTTTGAATGTCATGATAGGAGACACGTTCCCAAGGGTAGTCTTGGTAGGATGAAAACTACAGTTAAATATAAAATTAAATCAAAATATAGTTTATATAATTTCTCCACTATGTTCAGTTACATTAACACTTTTAGTGCAATTAAAAATATTAATGCTTTGATATTCCCAAGAAATGTTTTCAGGGGATGTTGTAAACATGGGGGCCTGCAAAGGTATCAAAATGGCTATAACAGCAATCAAAGCCCAGCACATGCATTGCACTCCAGCAAAAAAGGGAATGGAGCTTCTATCATATGGTCACACGCAACATTTACATTTTTTGACAGCCTACAGATACCACGGGACATAAAACTTCTTTTTCTGCCACCATGAGTTAAACTATGGCAGGTTATAGGCAAGATTATTTTTTGTTTAAGTATTCAGGATTTTTCTGGACCAGCAACAGCCACTTTCAGTCTTTGAAAACTTTTTAAATCATTATTTCTGAAAACCATACTCTGATAATCAGAATGGATTATCGAATAATAAGCCTATAGCTCTCTGATGAGTCATGTGGTTTCAAACGTAATGTCATCCTCTGTGAGCAGGGGTGAGTTCTGGTTTTCTTTGCAGCCGGTTCACTCAGGGATGTGCCATGGGGGCACATTGCATGCCACGTGTGCACACATGTGCAGTACTTTATTTATTTATTGTCCCAGAGGACTCTGGGTGGCTCACAGCTTTAAAAAGCTGTGCATGCGCAAAATCTAAAAACAAGATGGCAGTCCCTATGATACCACCGGGATAACTGGCTCGGGGTGGGGGGTGATGGCAGACCTGGGTCGCTGCCGGTTCTAGAGACCCAGCCGCCAAGTTACTACTGGTTCTATAGAACCGGTCCAAACCGGGAAGAACCCATCTCTGCCTGTGAAACTGGCAATCTGAACAAACAAGAACTAATGGATTTCTGGGAAAGACTATTGCTAGCAGTATAAAAATCTTAAAAGCCTTCTAAAGCAATTTTTCAAATCATCTTATATATAGTGTTAGCTAAAGTGGAATTATTCTGCGTCTCTTTCTCACCCTTCAACTCTCGTCTGGGTTGAAGTGTCTGTTCTGCATGACACTGTTATGTTTCCCACGTTTGATGTTCCAATGACAGTTGCCTCTCTTCACAAGAAACCATTTGCTGCATTGTTCTTCTGGTAATGTGCCAAAGTGGAAGCTGCCCTTCAAACTCCATAACTGTATATTGACAGGAGCTGATTCAAAAGAAAAGTGAGATGACTAATGCCTGTTATGAATCTATAATATATGCATTAACAGAGGAAGCTCAGTGGGCCGTATGACGGGATTATACAATACGTTTGTATTTTTGTGCCTCAGAGATAATCAAGAACTTCCTGCTTTATTCAGGCAACCCATCTACAATACTAGCTGTACTATAATCTCAGAGTTGTACTGTAATCTCACTTTCACTGTTTAATTGATAAACTCCAAGAAGAAACCCTTTTAGTTTGTACAAGTAGACACAGGGCCAATTCTTTCCAAGTATAAATAAAATGTACTTAGGAAACTACTAAACAGTTATTTTTAAGGTTTGGGCTGAAATGTCAGGAATTATGAAGTCAGTGACGTGCAAGTGAAAGGGGCAATAGCAATGGCCATTAGACCGATATACTACTTCATAGTGCTTTACAGCCCTCTCTTAGCAGGTTATAAAGTCAGCATATTGCCCCCAACAATCTAGACCATCATTTTACCAACCTCAGAATGATGGAAGGCTGAGTCAACCTTGATCCAGTCAGGATTGAACTCCTGACACTGAGCAGTAAGCCCGCAATACTGCATTTTCACTACTGTGGCACCATGGCTCATAAATTCAGCTACATAAATTCAATAAATCAGTAAATCTTGTCAGAAACTTTTGAGTCCCTATACATAAATGTGTATGATTGAGGCCTTGCATTGCAATAATGTTGATTCAAAAGAAACCAGCCTTATTGACTTCATTTGGGCTTATTAGGTAAGTGGATGTACAATTTTAGCCTTAATTACATTGAAGCAAGAAATAAATTAACCCCACAGTGCTAAATTAACTCTGTGCCGCTAGCTACCACAACCATTTTTTTCTTGTCGTCTAAAAATCCCCATCTACCTTCAAATGAGGCTTTCTACTGAAGCTGTAAAAACATTGGATTATCACCTTTCCCTTTTAAACCCATTTTTTTAATGATCTGTCTTCCACTGAAGTTCTGTGAAAGCACAGCACAGTAATTTTAATTGTGAGTGATTCCTTAAACTAGTAGAAAAAATGCTGTCAGGAAAATCAAGTAAGTTTTCCTAACCCAAAATGCAATTTATAGCTCAACTATAAACATTCAGGCACAAAGTACATTGATTGAGGCACCAAGAGATAGAACAGTGCTAGTAAGAAAAGGCATTGGCCGATAATATCTGGAAAATGATATGCTAATATTAGCTCTTATTTAAAGAACATGACCTCTCTAACTCAGTGAGCTATTTTCCCCATAGTGCCAAACTTATTTCATTATTCTTACCTCATAGCCATGTATATACAATAGTTATTTTGCTATAACCATTACCACATATATAGTATGTATACCATATATAGTATGTATACCATATATATTACAATCAGCATTCAGTAAGAGCATTCCATCTCTGCCTTTAGGTTTGGGTTCTTCTCCCTCTGGTGCCATAATAAACAATTTGTGCTTCAAAGGAAGTATATATTGATTTCCCAATATAAACTGATGAGTTATGGAGGAAGTTTGTGAGAAATTTCTCCTACATTATTTCCATTAGTGATAGGGCTGCATCACTCTACTATCTCACTTGAATTTGCACAAAATTCAATATCAATTTTTCATGCAAGAAACAGACAGTGCTAACAAAACTCAGAGGTGAGAGGTTTTCCCTGCAGACTCATTTATTCAGAATGGATTATTGCTTGAGAAAATAATATATGAAAAGACTGGTTATAGAATATAAACAACATGTGGTATACAGTATATCCAGGAAAGTTTGAAAGTATTCTAACTGTTCTGCCGGCTCCTGGAACGAGCCCCCAATTAATTGCAAAGGTAGACAAAGCAGACACACAAACGTGAAAAGGCAAGAACACTGTCTTTATCCAAAGTAAAATAGAAGCAAAACACCCTTTTGGTAGTCAAAGGGCTCACCTTCAAAGTAACAGACTTGAATGCGGTGAAAAACAATAAACAAACACAAAGCAATTAACAAGTAGCTGTGAAGACCTCACAGCCACTCTTCTTAAACGTTTTCAAACTCACATGTTTGACTATGGTTTAAGTTCAGAGTCCTGGTATCAAAGCAAAAGAGTCCTTGGAGAATCCTGAGATGAAAGCCACTTCCACTGTCACTGAACGGATAAACTTCCACTCTCTGAAGCCAAAACGCTGCCAATTTAATGGCAGCCCCAATTAGTTGAACCACACCCAACCACAGGTGAAACTCCCATATCTCCTGTAGTATTTATGCAGTTGCTCTTTCCTAGTCATTGCCCTGCGGCAGCGTACGTCAATGAATGCTTCTTCATCTGAGTCCAGCGAAGATAAGGAGGATGAATTGCTCCCTAATTGGCCGTCTGCCATGACCCCCTCTGAGGGTCCCATTTCACAGTCACTCCCTGCTTCCGACGCTTCGCTGTCCAAAGCAGTTGGCAGTAAAACAGGCCTCTGACACTGGAAGGATTCACCCACATCCACCCCCACAGTCCTTGGGGCAGGACCTGGCCCAGAGCCAACCACAACACCAACATTAGAGATAATATCTAATTCCGTCATCTGTGTTTTATCATTTTTATTCTCTTGTTGAAATGTGGAATATTTGTTTGCAAAATATACATTGTTAAGAAAATTCAGAGTTTCAGTAACTAAAATATTTAGAAACATCAGAATGACACCAGAATGGGAAAGACAGTGGTATAGTTATTCCTCAGTTTGAAAACAGATGAATGCAAAGATCAAAAGGAAAAGTTGTACCCGCCATTATCCCAGTAATGATCAAGTGAGTTCGCAAGTTTCAAAGATATTCAGTTCTGAAACCGATTTTATCACAAGTAAAATGTCCTGTCCCATTTACTTGTGAAACAAATAAATTTATTTCGATCCTAAACCCCAATTCTATCTATGCTTTAAGACCTCAGTACATTATCAATTTCATTTCCTCCCTGCTTAGGCCCTGATTCCACTCAGTTAGTGACTGTTCCATCTATAACTTTCTGTTCTTCCTTTGCGAGCTAAATTCTTTTATGAGGGTTCTAAGAATGAGCAATCTTTTCACTCTGTTCCTAAATCTGACTTTACTCTTGCCTCAGGGCATCTCTGACCTGGAACTATCCCACATTCAGGACATCATTTATCCTGATGAGCTATAGAAGATTTGACCTTTATCTTCTTTGCAATCATTGTTCAGACCAATCCAAGTGTTGATCTCTCTAGCAGGAGATAATACCCGATCAGGTCGCATATTGGCAATTACATCCTTTAGATAATGCCATCATGCAACATTGCTGTATTTATTGCTGGACTTCAAAGCAAATAAATTGATTTTTGGGGGCTTTTGTCCCAATTTGTTGTTTATTTGCAGGAGACACGAATGCTAGAATAGGGATCCCCAACCCCTGGGCCGTAGACCACTACTGGGCTGCAGACCATTGGGAAACCTGGCCCCAAAACTAGGCATTTGCGTATATGCAGGATTTAGGTTGTAGGCACAAAGCTGTAACCATGGAATCTACGTTGAGAACCCCCTGTGCTAGAGGAATATTCAATCACTGTGCAAACTAGAGATAGCATATCTAAAGAAGGTGCTTGATATATTTAGAGCTTTCAACTTGCACATTGCTTTTTAATACATTAACTGATTAAACCTCTCCAGTGTTGACATCCAAATGGCCAAACTAACTGACACCACCTCCCAATCCTACTTTATGCCAGAAGGTGCAATTCTTCTCTCCCTCTCTTATGTAGGACCCTAAAGAAACTGGCACCCTACTTTAAAGAGGAACAGTTGGTCATTAATTACAATACGTACATCTAAACTTTTAATTTTCTCTAACAAAAGTCGTAAGTAGGATTAACTCTCAAAAACTGCAGCAAATTAAATGTTTAAATATTTGGGCAAAGCCTTTCAGGATTCTGGGAAATTAACAACTCAGATTAATTCTGACACTTCTGCTAAATAAAGGATTGCTTTAGCTACTATTAAATTTCATAGACAACGGCAAATTCCATTCTAAAATTTCCTACATTTTTTTACAGTGAGTCTTATAAGATATCCCAAGATTATTTATCGCTGTTGCTCAAAAATATATCCCTAGAGTAGTTTTGAAGCTTGAAGCTCCTGTTTAAGGCTTGGGCTTGGACCCAGATTTAAACATAAAGGTTCAGAATCAAATTTGAACCTATGGAGTTGTAATCTCTATTGTTGAGATACAGCTATCAATCGCATTGGTATTAAATTTGTATGGAGGAATTATATATTCTTGGCTTTCTCAATAATCCTCAACTTAATAATTGGTTGTTTAACAACTCTTCAAAGTTATGAGAGTCTTTTAAAAAGCTACTTACAATCTCGAAGTATGGTGACTCACTTTACCAGTAATGTAAAAACAAATTAACAACAATGACTTGTAACAAAAATTTGAATCTAAATTGTAATCACGTCAAGAACTACTTGTAAGCTAATTAACCTTTATGGAGACGAAATCAGTGATAAAATAATCAATTAGGGACATTCATTTTCTGAATAATCTAACCGGCTTCTGAACATTATCCCCAAATTTTAAACTGCCACAGTTTATCTACTGCTGAATATTCACATAATCTAACTGAATAAATATAGATGGGTTTTTTTTCTAGAAGCCATCTTAATGTTCTTCCTTCTATACATTGGTGGATATATTTCATGAGTCTCCTTATCCTCATAGACTTTGCCATCATAGGTTTAGGGAAATAAATAATCTTTCCTACATTTTTTTACAGTGAGTCTTATAAGATATCCCAAAGTGCACATGGTTCTCAATTATTTCCATTTCAAGGTCAATCCATTAAATGCTGAATGAGTGGCGCCATCCTATACTGAACTTCTCTTTCTGCAGAAGTTCTACACTGAACTTAGTTCTATGATTATTGGCTAGAATTGCTTACTTGGGAAATGTCTTTAAATGGTGTCCTTGATTCCCAACCAACCTTAATTGGGATATATTATTGAGATGGTATTGATAACACATATAGGTTTGGAGGCCCATAGATTCTGATCCATTCCAATCCATTCTTGGATTGGGAGGTCCTGCTCACAGAACTTATGCATTGTTCACTTCTTGATCATATTATTGCAATGTGCTGTGTATGAAAACCACTTAGAAACTGTACCTAATTCAGAATGCAGTTATGGCCCTTCTCATTGTTCTGCTTCTAATGACCATCAAATCTTTATATAGGCTCCATATATTTTTCTCTTTTCTTACCTCATGATCTTTGATGGTGGTCAACTCATTGACAGTAGACTCTTGTCCCAGGATACCATGGCACTGCAAAAAATAGTCTCCACCTTTACTCCGATAGGTGGCCTCCATTTCTGCTACCCAACAACAAACTATTCATTTGTCTCTTGTACCTTCAGTTGGACTCTTTATCTTTCTTCTTGACTCAGAAATTTCATCTTTTCTTTCTTTCTTTCTTTCTTTCTGTCATTTCTCTTACAACCCCAGGCAAATAACATCCCCTGGTATCCAATTCCACTTCTCCATAAACAGCTGAAATATATCACGTCTTATTAGGTACTGCTTTAATAAAGATATATCTTCAAATGGTTCTCAAATTATTTAATTACAATAAGTTATAAGAAAAGCAAATAACAAATCTCTTTAGACTGTTTTCTTAGTCACATATCTAATAAGAATATTTAGATACATAACATCAGTTTTTAAAAAATACAAAAAAATCCTGCTTCTCTTGGAATATAAAGTCAAATTGTTTTTATAGCTTGCTAGATATGCAGTCTATAAATCTGAAAAATGTATGAGTCAGATCAAAGAAGATGTACAGAATCTGTATGAGCCAGATCAAGGATTAGGCAAAGAATCTGGCATTTATTCTCAGCTTTAAAAGGTTTACTCTGTTTCTGTAAATGCATTTTATAAGCTTTTGATGTTTTGTACTTACGAACCCTTTTGAATGTCTGTGGTCCTACTATTTTTAATTTTCACAATATCTAAAATGGTGAATTTGAAAGATGAATAGTGCACAAAAGATGCTTCCTCACACCAGGAGGGCCACTGTCTGCTCCGCATTTAATATTCTTTTGTCTGAATTTTAAGGAAGCACAAAGAAAAGTTCTTTATCTCTGCACCAGTGTTTCTCAATTCTAACATCTTTAAAATGTGTGGACGACTACTACCACAACTTCCCAGCCAGAAAAATTCTTTACATTTTTTAAGCCCTGGTGGCACGTTGGTTAGAATGTAGTATTGCAGACAAACTTTGCCCACAGCCTGGAGTTCAAGCCTCACGGCACTCAAGGTTGACTTTCATCTTTCCAAGGTTGATAAAACAAAGACCCAGATTCCTGGAGGGAGTATGCTGGCATTGTAAACAACACAGAGTGTGCTGTAAAGCTCTATAGAGCAGTATATAAATAAAAAATGCAAGTAGAAAAATAGGGACCACCTTTGTGGATACTGATATTTGCTCCATATTTCTATGCAATACTTTTTATCCTTTCCCCCCTATTATTTTAATTCAAAATATACCAATTTAGGACTGAATCCAGTAATATACAGTTATCAGTAGGTTTCTGTCTGAAGTGCTTTTTTGAATAATTCCTCCTTTTACTGGCTTTGGTGGAGTGTGTAGCTGAGGAAGCCTCTGTAACATATGTGATCAGGTGGGAATGAAAAAAAAAGTGTTTTTACTTCACATTGGTTTGCAGTTTGAAAAAAGAGTGACGGATTGTTCCTAGATTACTCCCTTGAATATATATATATATATATATATATATATATATATATATATATATATATATATATATATATATATATATGTCACATGTTTAAGCTGAATTTGAAAATTAAGGGAGACTAGGATAGATCTATTTCGGCCTTATTTTGGCCTCATCAGCTAGCCATACCCACTGGGACTTGAACCTGCAACCTTTGCCTTGTAAGGCAGAGAATTATCCTCTAGGCTACAGTATCCAATCCCTTCAGCTCTGTACCAGGGAAGGGTTACATTTTGTGTCGAATCACCCTGGTATATTGAAGGAACATCACAGCTCCTTTTTTGCCTCTCGGCCCAACCCAGGGCCATTTCCAAGGCAGTTAATTTTATTGATAGCCGACAATTCTATCTGTATGTGTCACATGTTTAAGCTGAATTTGAAAATTAAGGGAGACTAGGATAGATCTATTTCGGCCTTATTTTGGCCTCATCAGCTAGCCATACCCACTGGGACTTGAACCTGCAACCTTTGCCTTGTAAGGCAGAGAATTATCCTCTAGGCTACAGTATCCAATCCCTTCAGCTCTGTACCAGGGAAGGGTTACATTTTGTGTTGAATCACCCTGGTATATTGAAGGAACATCACAGCTCCTTTTTTGCCTCTCGGCCCAACCCAGGGCCATTTTCAAGGCAGTTAATTTTATTGATAGCCGACAATTCTATCTGTATGTGTCACATGTTTAAGCTGAATTTGAAAATTAAGGGAGACTAGGATAGATCTATTTCGGCCTTATTTTGGCCTCATCAGCTAGCCATACCCACTGGGACTTGAACCTGCTATATATATATATTCTCTTCCGCCTCTGCCTCTTCCAACAATATTTGATTTTGAATAACTGTTGGTCTCTAAATATATATTGACTTCACTTATGATCTCAGTCAAGAAAACATGTGATAATTCTCCCACTAACACTCTGTATCTAAATTACAGAGTTCACACATGGAGAGTAAACTATTTAAAAGTGTTGACATGCATTCTCAAAAAGATAAAATGAAGTTATTTGCATAGTTCATGCAAAAGAAGATCATATTGTTATGGATTATATGTGATTCATTGCTGATTGCAGTTCCTGTCAACCCATGAGTTCGAAAGTGGGCAACCGCAAGTAGATAGATGAGTACCACTTCGGTGGGCAACTTAATGGAGACATTAAAGAACTCCCAACTGGGTGTTTCCTATCCCCCCCCTTTCCCGGGTAATGGTGATGTCACTGGAAAATCCTTTCTACCCAGAAAACTTCAGTGCTCCTGACAAGAGTGTAGTACTGGTTACATTGTGATTTCAAACTTCATACATCTGCCAGGGCATTCAGCTGCCAAAGAGTTTTTAATAAATTTAAACTCAAGAGTTTTAAGACTCAAGAAATACAAAATAAAAAATAAAAACCCAGTGGAATACAGATAGGTGTTCAGATACAGCTCTGGACACATCCACTGTTATTTAGACCACATTTGCTTTCCCAATTATCTTACTCCCATGAGGTTCCTGACCCCAAATTGGATCTGTCATCGTAAAATTAGTAACTTTATATCAATACCCTGTATATGCTCACTAGTTGGGATTAGGACAATGTTTCCCAACCTTGGCAACTTGAAGATATTTGGACTTCAACTCCCAGAATTCCCCAGCCAGCGAATGCTGGCTGGGGAATTCTGGGAGTTGAAGTCCAAATATCTTCAAGTTGCCAAGGTTGGGAAACACTGGATTAGGAGACCCAAATGAATCCTTGAAATAATATTTACTCCATGCTTGTCTACCTAGTAGGTACACACTTCCTGTTCATAGAAGGTGTTACTGGTTTCTTCCCTTAAGGAAAGAAATCTGGAAAAATTCAGAAAGACAAGTCCAGGAAACTTTGCTATTTAGTTTATTTATTATTTGTGGGTTTAAATAACATTTATTTTAAAGTTCTGATTTCACTAACGGTGGGTGATGTTGAATTATTTTTAAGCAGAACATGAGGCTAGTTTAAATAATTAAAAGTAATACAGTTAAAGTGCATTATTTGCAGAAAAGAGAAATAGAGACCACCCACCCTCGTAAAATTGTTTTATGATCAATCACATATAAAATATCTGGGATATGATTGCAAGGAATACAGCAGTAGCTTGTACTGGTTAGCGAGTTTCAAAAGGAGATTTTTCCTAGCCCCAAGTTTTTAAAAGCAATTTATATGAAAATCACCGATGAACTAGAAGTGCATTTTGGGATGAAACCTGACAAATACACAGTAAGAAAGATAGCTGCACACAGATTTAATGAATGAAATGTAGTTGAGCCCTTTGTTCTTCCTTACTGAGTGTTATTTATATGACATCATTTATGCCACATTGCAGAAACTGTAGTGCACAATTGATTGGATAAGGGTTGATGCAGCAGAAGCTAAGGGATTTCAAGATGCAGCATTCAGAGACAAAAGGCAAAAACTCAGAATATTTAAATACTTGTATTTAAATAAAAATACAATGTATATAACTACAGGAAAAAATGGAATACTGGTACTAGAGGAATAAGAATGTGACATGGCCTGTGTGTAATTAATAGCCAAGATTGATTTTAATGAACTACAGCAAGATTAGTTACATAAGAACAGTGGCCTTTGTATACGGAGATTCTATCCTCTCTAATATAAAATTGACTGCAATAGAAAGTCTAGAATATGTTTATTGTAAGTAAATCTTGGTTTGTGCCTTATTTTCTAATAAAGGTCTTTATAACCTTTATAGGACCAGATTATCTCCAAGACCACCTTCTATCACATGAATCACAGCATCCGGTTAGGTCCCACAGAGTTGGTCTCCACAGATTCCCATCAGCCAGACAATGCCGGCTGGTGGGGCTTAAGGGAAGAGCCTTCTCTGTGGGAGCCCCGGCCGTCTGGAATCAACTCACCCCAGAGATTCGCATTGCCCCCACCCTCCTTGCCTTCCATAAGAATTTGAAAACATATTTATGTTGCCAGGCTTGGGGTCATTAGACCCCAGGCTGTGCCCAATGGATGTATTCAGTGTGATAGTATGTATGTGACTCTTTGATTTTAAATGTTTAGTTTTTAAGATAATTTTTTAAATTAATTATTCTATTAATTGGCCTAGAAATGTTTCATTTATTGTATCTTTTTACCAAAAGTTGTAAGCCGCTCCGAGTCCACAGAGAGGGGTGGCATATAAGTCCAATTAATAAATAACAATAAATAAATAACTTCTGCCTTAAAAACTTATTTTGTCAGCTTATCCAAAGCATGTATTTGCCTGTTGCATTTTTGTGACAAATAATGTTTCACGCTGTCATTAGATTTCAGCCAATATGATTATTGTGAGCCGCACAGAGTTCTTTTGGAGTTGAGTGGCATATAAATATCACCAACTAACTAACTAGATGATAGATAGGTACATAGATAGATAGATAGATAGATAGATAGGTAGGTAGGTAGGTAGGTAGGTAGGGATAGGTAGATAGGTAGATATTTGAATTCTAGTAGGATTAAAAGAAATACAGAAGTATTCATTGTTTATTGCTTCCCTGGTTCTTCTTCCAAAGATAATGAGTCTGGAAAGGGTGAGTAATGGACTGAATTACTTTCTCTGCCTTTATTCAGTGATTTTTGTGTCCTGCCAGATACAGTAAGCTACCTTTTTCTTTCCTCCAGTGAAACTACTGCATAGCAAAGCAGAATGTAATCAAGATGCCATTTCCAGCCTTGCAATCAATTCTGGTTGTTTCCCAAATGCCATTCCTCAGCCTTTCAGACAAGCTGCAAACAGGTCTGTTAAAAGCTGTAACACTCTTAGTGCTTTTGACAGCTACTATTCTTCACCATGGCCACAAACAATTGTGAAGCTTCTGGTGTCTGACTGAAATAATAGCTATACATACAAGATCATTTATAAGACAGATGGCTCGGGCAGGTACCATTTATGAGCCAGCAGTTATTTCATCACTTAAAGTCTCCTCAATGAGAAGAAAGAATTACAGGGATATTTCATCTCACTAATTCATACAAAACACTGTGGCAAGGTTTGGGTTCTTAGAAATATCTCACAGGTTCTAAATTTCCAGATTTGCAAAGTCTAAATCTAAACTTGGATCTTTGATCACAAAGAACAGATTTGCCAGCGCAACAGTTATACCTTCTGTGGCTTTTCTTGCTGGATATGTACAGTTGGATAAAGTTCATTTTATGGCTTCTATATTAGATTAGATTAGATTTATTGGATTTATATGCCGCCCCTTTCCTAGGCTCCTTCCATGGTATCAGAGGTCGGCTGCTGCTGGAATGCCTAATTGAGTGCATCCCTGTGGCTCTACAACACGGGTGCAGGATCAAGCGCTTTTACGCTTCCTGCATCTGTTGTACCGGTAACAAAGTCATGCACGGGGTCATGCATGCAGGCACATTTCCATGAGGTTTTTTGCTTCCCCACATGCGGGGCTTTTTTTATAGTATTATTAATTGTTGCATTTTAACCATTTTATATTGTTTTTATTTTATTATTCTAAGTTGCCCTGAATCCTACGAGATTGGGAGGCATACAAATATATAGAAACAAACAATCATTGGTGCAAATTCAAAGAAAAGATAAGTAAATGAAGAGAGGGCACTTGTACTGAAGTAAGGAAGGTTGGAGATTCAAAGTATCTAGAAGAGAGTGAAGAGCTGAAAGCTCATTTTGTTCACAATCACTCTAGGGAAATTTAGATTCTATAAAATAAAAGTGGCGGGGAAATAAAAACTACCCGTGGTGAAATAAGTTTTAATTCAGCAACTCTTCTCATTCATATTGATAGAACATTTGTTTAAAACTTAATAAGTACATGACATAAACATTGATTACACAATGCTCTCTCTCCTGAAATATAATAGGTGCCACTGATAGTAAAATTAGATATTAAGAACGCTGAGATGCTAATAAAAATAATCCTGAATTTCCCATCTTCCATTATCTGTTGATATGAAGTCATACACTGAAAATTCTTTCCCAGCTTTATTTCACTGCCTGTTTTTGGAAAGCCACAAGTTATCATAATGCCTATTTCTGCTACTAGCTTTTAGTGAGGAAATAAGGGGCTAAGTCATTATGTTTTAATTTCAGGTTATTCTTGGCATCTATTCACAGAGCAAAATGGGCATCTGCCGGGGTGACAGGGAGAGTGGGAATGTCAACGAAGTCAAAATGATGCCATGATTATATGATCATAGTCCCTCCCCTTCTTTTACATACGGACATTCCTGCCACAAAAATTAATTCCATTCAGCCTAGTAATGAGGAATTGGAACCTAGAAGCTGAGGACAATTCCGTACACATATGGTGCCATTTTTCTGGGACACTCCTATGTTTTCCATCTCATCTAGTGAAATGTGATTTTTGTTTAATGCCTTTCCATCTCATCTAGTGAAATGTGACTATTTTTAATACCTTCCCTCTAAGACACATTTAGATAAAAGCTATGAATAATTTTCAAAGGTCTGATGATGCCAGCTGTAAAGTCTGTTAGTATAAACAGGAACTATAATCTCTCCTGAACCATTAGGCATTAAATGATGCTTTCAGATGTTATTGTGTGGATTTTCCCCCCACTGTCATCCTGGATGTTAAAGTCTTCAATACTTGTAAGCAGACCACAGAAGATAGAATATTTAGCTTTATCTTGGGAAAATCGACTCATTTCATTAGTGCTCCCCTGCACTACACTGAAAAGCTACATTGACAAATAATTCTGTATTGAAGTTAGCAGTAGTTAACCTAATGCTAAATGATATGGAGATTTGGGTGTTCTACATACATTATTATACTTTAAGAAATGAGCTAGCTTGTCTTCCCTGCTGTGCTGTGCCATTCCGCAGCCCCATGTGTTTTCTCCACAAATGTTTTAATATGTCCCTAATTACTTTTTAATTGCAGCAGCTGTTTTTGATGTGCACTGGGCACATGAGATAAATCTCCCTTATACGTGCTTCTTTTCCGTTATGTTCCGCAGATTCTGCCACATCTCATTACCATTCTGCTCTGCTGGAAACCAGAAACATTGGCTGACACTTGATTATATCTTCCACAGTATCCATGTGAGCCAACAGTTTGGAAAAACTAAGTGGGAGGAATATTAAAATAGCATTTTTGTGCTATTAGCAGTCCAATGGTATCTTTTAAAAAAAAAACCCCTATGGCCTGTGATTCATGGAAATCCTCTACTCTGTAAAAAGTCCAACAATGCAACCCTAAGTATGTTCACTCATTAGGAAGTGTTACAAAATTCATACAAAATTATAGTAATGAAGAAATTAAAGTTACCTTTCCTATGGGCAGAGTCAAAACCAACCAAGGAGTTCCTGGCCAACTAGGGACTCAAGCCAGGGGACCCAGCACATAAAAATCTAGCTTTTCTCTTGGGCAGTATGTTTGTGTTTGTTTGTTGGTTGGTTTGTTGGTTGGTTTGTTGGTTGGTTGGTTGGTTGGTTGGTTGGTTGGTTGGTTGTTTATGAAAGGGACCCTGCAGGTCATCAAGTCCAACCCCCTGCTCAAGCAGGAAATCCTACACCTCCATAACAAGGTAATTGTTTGGAGGTAATATTAATATCTGCCCTTTGTTGTAGTTGGATCACTTTCTGGTTGCAATCATGGAGTTATCTCATTCTAATTCTCATTCTACACAGCTTCTGCTCAGGCAATCTCACACTATTCACAAGAGCCTACAAAACTTTTGCCAGACCCATCCTAAACTACTGCTCATCTGTCTGGAACCCATACCACATCTCAGACATCAACACCCTTGAAAATGTCCAAAGATATTTCACCAGAAGAGCTCTTCACTCCTCCACTCGAAACAGAATATCCTACGAAAATAGACTAACAATCCTGGGCCTAGAAAACCTAGAACTACATCGCCTAAAACACGATTTGAGTACTGTATTGCCCACAAGATGATATGCTGCAACATCCTACCGGTCAATGACTACTTCAGCTTCAACCACAATAACACAAGAGCACGCAACAGATTCAAACTTAATACGAACCGCTCCAAACTTGACTGTAAAAAATATGATTTCAACAATCGAGTTATCGAAGCGTGGAACTCATTACCGGACTCAATTGTGTCAACCCCTAACCCCCAACACTTCTCCCTTAGACTCTCCACGATTGACCTCTCCAGGTTCCTAAGAGGCCAGTAAGGGGCGTACATAAGTGCACTGGTGTGCCTTTCGTCCCCTGTCCAATTGTCTTTCCTCTCTTTCACCTATCATATATATTCTCTTCCTTTCATATATCCTCTCCTCTAAGTTCACTTTTACCCTTATATATATTACCACATGTCTGTTTTCTTCCTATGTATTTGTGTATTGGACAAATGAATAAATAAAAATAAAATAAATAAATTCTCTAGCACAAGGTAGATGGGCATGTTTGTATAGTTTGGTCTAGAACGGGTATCAAACTCAAGGCCCAGGAGCCAGATCCAGACTGCAAAGTACTTAGATCTGGGATTGCCTGGAGACCAGAAAAGACCGGTGCTTCTGAGCTCCATTTTGGTTGCCACAGCTTCCTGCAATATTCTATTAGTGAAAACATAGCAAAGGACTTTACAAAGTTTCTAAAGATTTCATTATTTCCACAGAAACAGGGATAGAATATTGCTGAGCCATCATTCAGTACTAATATGAGGTGAATTTTGATTTTGGCACTATAGATATGATTTTCTTATGTTATTGTGTTTTTTATTAAGTTTATTTACATTTAAAAACAATACAAAAAAGAAATAAAGAACAAACAACAATTACAAATAATATGACAGACACCAAAAAAAAATGCTGTCTATAATGACAGCTAAGCTATTGTCAATTATTTCCATTAATTTCTAGTAACCTCAAAGTTCATCTTACAGTGCTAAATATTGCCTGTAAGTATTCAGCTTTTATACAATAACTAGTTTGTAAAGTACTACTCATGTTTCCATAATTTCTCCTCACTATCATGCAATATGTTATTCATTTAATTCATTAATAAAAAATTCCTATAAACATATTCCTTTATCTATTTGTTGATAAATAAGAATGTTTTAAATTCACTATATATAGCTTTCTACTATTTCCTTTTTGCTAGCCACTCATAAAATATATTCCAAACATCTTAGAATCTCTCTTTCTTATTCAGTTCCAGTGTCATCTTATCAAGCTCTGCACAAAGATTTTTTATTATGCTGTCAATAGATACATCTTCCTGCTTCCAATGTTGTGTAAGGCAGATCCTTGCTGCAGTCAAAATGTGTTGTGTAATATAGTAATGTTCTTTTTCCTTTTTTTTTTTTGGATCAGTAATTCCTAATAGAAAAGATTCCAGTTTTATATCTGATTTTTTGTTTCTAATCTCTGTTAGCCAATTCTGAATTTTACCCCAAAATTTCTTTTCCTGAGGGCAGGTCCACCACATGTGAAAATATGAGCTGTTTTTATAACTACATTTCCAGCAATTTGGAGGTAGGTTTGGGTGCATTTTTGCCAGTCTCGCTGGTGCCAGATGCTACCTATAATTTATATATGATTTCCTTATAAGTAGTTGATTTCATCAGTTTGTAATTTTTTTTCCAGATTTTGTCCCATGGCACCAGATTAATAGTATGTCCAATATTCGTTGCCCAACTAATCATGTTCTTTTTTTATTATCTCTTCCTGCATTTTATAGTTTAATTAAACTGTAAATTTTAGTAATTAATCTTTTTCTTGGCCTAATAAAATGGTATCCAATGCCGATTTTTGTTTTTGTATACCATATTGTTTCTTGTCTTTATGGAATCTTGACTTAATTTGAAAATATGGCCACCAATCTATTTTTTTTCACTGTTGTTCTAATTGTTGAATAATTGGTGGATGGATGGATGGATGGACGGAGGGACGGACGGACGGACGGACGGACGGACAGACAGATAAATATACACTGAAATTGTTTAAGAATCTCAGGAATAACATTTTTCATATTCAGGGGCACTTCATATTCAGGAACAAACTTCCAGCAGACGTGGTTTATAAATCCGCAGTAACTGAATTTAAACATGCCTGGGATAAACATGTATCCATCCTAAGATAAAATACAGGAAATAGTATAAGGGCAGACTAGATGAACCATGAGGTCTTTTTCTGCCATTTATCTTCTATGTTTCTATTGCATATAATATGTGTGATTACAGAGCATTAGCAAACTGACACCATTTTCTTAAAAATGCAAAGATGAAATTCATTATTGGATTCATACAGAATTAGCTACTATGTATGTATATATGTACATGCATTTTTTATACCAGTCATGCTAAGCGCCACAGGTGGGACACAGAGCCATATCTGAGGGCACGCAAGGTATTGTCCTATGTCAGCTCCAGTGCACATCAGAGGTGGGCTCCTACCAGTGCAATCTGGTGCGCCACTCCGTTAGTGGCCTGTCAATTGTGTAATTCATGCATGATTGCTCCGGTGCTGCTTTTGCTGGTCTGTGCACCACACCATATTTTTTTTCCTAATTTTTGGTGGGGTTTTTTCGGTCTATGAGCATGTGCAGAAGGAAAATCATCCCTCTACATATGCACAGAAGCACAATTGCATGAGGCCATTCAGGATGCACATGCAGCACACTGGTAGGAAGGTAAGAGGACCCTGCCCCTGGAGCACATGCTGATTTTCAGCCTTCTTTTCAGCTGTTTTCATTCTCCCCAGGCTTTAGGAAAGCCTCCGGAACCCTGGGGAAAGTGAAAAACAGCCCAAAGGGCCAACTGGAAGTTTGGAAACAACTTTCTGGTTGGGCCATTGGGCCATTTTTTACCATCTTCAGGGTTTAGGAAAACCTCCTGAAGCCTGGGGATGGAGAGAAACTGCTCAACGGGCCAACCAGAAGTTCAGAAATGAACTTCTGGTTGACCCATTGGGCCATTTGCTGTTGTTCCCAGGCCTCAGGAAGCTTTCATAAACCTTGGGAATGGTAAAAAATGGCCCAATGGGCCTATTGGAAGTCCAGAGGCTTCAGTGAGCCCTATGCACATGCACCGGGGGGGGGGGGCAGGGCAAGGGAGTTGTGTACATGTGAGGGACAGCATGGAGGTTGTGTGCATGAGCAGGGGGGGAAAGGCATTGCATTATGGGTTTGGGCATGCATACGCACACTATTGCGTGCATGCGTGCCCTTTTGGCACCTGAGCCAAAAAAGCTTTGCCATCACTGTTTTATACTATGGGCCCTTCAACATATAGATGAAGGAAAATAAGAAGATGCTTGGTGAAGGCAAGGAAACTAGATAGGCTCACAATTCCTGCTCACATTTTTTCCTGCTTTGATGAGATGCATTCTTATCTTTTAAAATAGACAATAATTTTTTTTTCGAAATTAGCATTGCTTTATGCAATAAAAAGTTAAAAGAGACAAATAATGTATAACTGAACACCTCCTTTTTTTACCTTATTTTCAGATTTTCTATCTGAATATATTTATTTGATGATCCAAAAATGACTAATTTCCCCATTTTAAAGTATTAGTTAGAGCTTGATTCAAAAGCAGACCCAAGTGCAAAAAGAAAGCTACTTGACACAGGTCAGACACATATTGTATATAAGGGATATATATGCAGGCCTCTACCCACAAATAACACAATATAGTTTCTGCCAATTCTTCTATTTATAGTGTGCTCCGGCTGCTCTAAAGATCCACGCCTTTTAGCACAGCAGAACAAGAACTATTGTGAGTTCTCTGACTGACAGGCCAATCTGGAGGCCCACGCATATTATGGCCTCTCATTTTCTCAGTCATTTGCATTAAATAATTTTATGTGATCATACCATGCTTTATATTTCTGGATGACTCATTCTCCCAATTTCACATCATGCTTCTCTAAAGTCTTACCCATGCAGTAGAGCAGGAATTCAACTTACAAAATGCATTACATCTGAAATACATTGTGCAGTTTATAATTTTGTTGTTTATAGGCAGCACTATTGTATATAGTTCGCAGAGAAAGTATTGACATTTAGAAGGCAAAAATGTTTGAGCATTCAAGCCCATTTGTTACACTGTCATATTACATCTTCTATATGACTGTTGCTCTGAGCTCTGAGCTTGGCAGTTTGGCTGCAAACGTTTCATCGCCATTTGATGAGACATCATCAGTGCACTTTGAATTGTGTTTGTCTGTCAGAACATTGGCCTTTAAATACCTTTTTATGTGATGCAAATTAGTGTAAATGTTGTTTGTTTGGCTACTTCTAAGTCATGGTCTGATTTCGGACTGTTTGATTGGCTGGCTGTTGTTACCAGGGCATGGTCTTTAGTTTAAATACCATCGTATGATGCAAATTAGTGGTTATGGTATGGTTTGGGATTGTTTGATTGGCTGGTTGTTGTTACTGAGACGTGATCTGATTTCATGTGAGCTGATGGGTTATGATTTTTGTTGTTTCTAGTGGGATGACAGTTTGTTCTTTTTAGTTGTTATCTGTAAAAAATGTGACTTCAGTAACCGAGTTGTCGAAGCATGGAACTCATTACCGGACTCCATAGTGTCATCCCCAAACCCCCAACACTTAGATTATCCACGGTTGACCTATCCAGATTCCTACGAGATCAGTAAGGGGCGAGTACAAGTGCACTAAAGTGCCTTCTGTCCCCTGTCCTATTACTCTCCTATATATCCTATACCATTCTTCTATTCCTATATCTCTTCTTCTATTCCTTCATTGATATGTTTTATTCCTATATCTTCTCTTCTCTTCTTTCTTAGATATATTTTACTATGAGTATATCTTCTATAACCTTCATTATGTATTTTACTATGTGTATACCCACTAAAACCCTCATTGTGCATTGGACAAAATCAATAAATCAATAAATCAATCAATAAAATAAATAAATCACTGTCCTCTTCCTACATTTAAACCAAGTAAATACCCCTGCTTTCAAAATCAACAATTAAATGTACTAAAATTAATATACATGAGATTTGTAATTTATTGTTTTTGTGATTGTTTTATTTATTGGTGGTTGTAAGCTGCCCATAGTTGCTTAAGATGAGACACTTTAAATCTTTTTAATAAGTAAAACAATAAAGGTTCTGTATTGCTAAATCAATCATAACTAATTCACTCTACTCAAGTGAGAATATGTATATGTGAACCATGCAAATGGCGAGGTGCAAATTCAGAACCCTCCCACAGGCCTCATTCAGCACATACTTGCTTGTTTCTATTGTGGGAAGCCAACCCGCACTTAGAAGAATGAAATATTTTGAGAAATATTTAAAAAGGCAGGATAAAATATTTCCCCTAAAAGAGAAATAAAAATCTTAAGGGAGACAGAAACTCAGACCCCGAGCAGATATTTTGTGCCCATTAAGAAAGATTGGACCATCCTATCTACTAAACAAAAGATCTTCAGCTTCAGGATGATGGGATTAAGACATAAACCTTCAGGACATAATAGGATTAATTCACTATTATCTAGCAGCAGAGTTCACTACATTGCACAATCTCCTAAGGACATTGCATCACCCTCTAAACTTCAACCCAACTTAACTCAGGCAAACATGACCCCGCATGGCCCCATGGGAATATGACAATAGCCAATAGAATAAGTGCTCTTGCACAGGAACAGGAAGCTCAGGTTCAAAGCCCCAAGAGAAGATATTAAAAACCTTTTACTCTCAACTCCATGTGGTCAGTTGCTCAGAATCACATGTGCTTGGTGGTTCTGCTTTCCAATCAGTCTCCAGCCTCCAATTTGTCTCAAGTGCCTTTTTCCCGGCTTGGAACTGAATCAGGTGGATATTTCTTCCAACACTAAGCTGATGGATGTGTGCCTTTCCAAGCTCCATTTCTCTTCCCATCTTTACCAGGTGGC
The DNA here is from genome assembly GCF_031021105.1 of Erythrolamprus reginae. Classification (NCBI taxonomy): domain Eukaryota; kingdom Metazoa; phylum Chordata; class Lepidosauria; order Squamata; family Dipsadidae; genus Erythrolamprus; species Erythrolamprus reginae. The sequence goes on from NC_091950.1 coordinate 78,589,642, forward strand.
TGGCTTTCTCCTGTCACATCACTTAAAGCACAACTAAATAGGAGGCAATTTCACTACAGTTGTGCTATTATTAGAATGCAATTACCATCTGGTGTTGAGCTGCTGGAAAGTGCTATTTGTCTGTGTCATCAAACAAAAAGTGCCGCAATTTCGTGAATGTACAAGGGAGGTTAATGCTCAAAAGCAAGGAAACTGTTGCAGGAATATGGCCTCGGGCCAAAAATACTTGCAGGACTGCAGAATCCGTGGCAAGGAAAGATAACTGAGTATCTGAAGATTTGTCTTTTGTGTGTGCGTGTGTGTTTTCCCTGATAAAACCCAAAGATGTTTCTGGTATGCACACATTGTGATTTATAGTCTATAGTTTTCTTTCATAGAGATTTCTTCATATATTTGACTCTGAATTTGTTCTTCACTGTATGAGTATATTTTAACTGTACCCTGGACTAAAAATGCCATGTAAACAAATAAACCAATAAATATGTTTCAACTGAGGCTTGTAAGCCTCAAACTGCTTTCCTGGAAGGCATAGCAGGGATAGTAATTGATTTTCTCATGACATTTATCCAAACAGCATACTGTACATTTCTGCAGCCAAATATGCTTTGGCAGGCTTTTTAATTTCTGTCTGCAGCCAAATTAAAAAATATAGCCGGTAAGGATCTGTTTAAACCAGTAATCAAATAATCTCTGATTTTCAAGGTAATCAGAATAGTTTCCAAAAGGGGAAAATATTTTTCTAGCTTTTGAAACCCCATCCTGTTTTTTGGAGCATTGCATGCAACCCATATAAATTAAGAGAAGAACTTTAATCATTTAGCTATCATCTTGACTTCTTTTTAAAAAAATCCTCCTCCATGGATGCCTTTAGTTTCTTTGGTTACAGTGGTGTTTCTTTGCTTTTCCTTCTTCGGCACCAAACTGATCATATTAAAGTCATTTGCAACATAAATTACTTACTCCACAAGCCCGATGAGAAGAAAGCACATTACAATAACTTTGGTAGAGAGAAGATAAATCCCTGGAAAGGAAGAACAGGAAGAAAGATTGAAGAAGAAAGAATCTGGTCAAACTTGAAAAGGCTAAATTCAGTTGGATCTAATTAGTTCTTGAAGAAAAGCCAAAATATGTAGACTTGTCTGGGTATTTGTGGAAGGAAGGGAGGGAGGGAGGAAGTTTCATACTTTGCCAGGAAGACAATAAGCATATTTCCCTAGAGTTATCATGAGCCCAATGGAAGTAGTCTTCTTTTCCTCTTGCTAATATAACATATGAATTATGAAGGAGTATTAGTCACAGCAGCCATGCTGACTGGAGAATTCTGGGAGTTGAAGTCCACATGGCATAAAGTTGCTAAGGTACAGGAACTCTGTTTCACAGTATGCAGGTAGGTACTTCAAAGGTTTGTAGAAAAAGAATTCATTTTCTTGTTCTAAAGGGAAATATAGAACTGAAATGAAATGTTTTCCAGCCAATGTTTTCCAAAGAAGTTCTATATTAAAAAGGAAGAGTAAGAATCTTTCAGGACATTTTATATTAAAAAAAGAAGAGCAAGAACACCCTCGGGAAAGCATGGCATTAAAACAAGAATTACAGTTGTACACTCAATCGACTGTTTGACATTTTGCCTGCCTTGATTTTAATCCATAGTTGCTATTTCCTGCTCCCTGCTCAATTCCCACCCTTATACATGAACATGACAATGATCCCCACCCTTATATGTGTTCATTTGTGCTGATGAACCCTTTCTCAGTTATATTGCTATGGCTGGAGCTGGAATTATAAATAAAATGTAATAACTGTTGTTCATTAAATATATTCCATTTTTTTCCATCAGTCCTTTTAGAGTCAACAAATCATAAAGCCAAGATGGCACCCATAAGTCAATGAAAAATTCCCTTGAGACTATGAAACTCATGAAACCTGTATTTTTAATGAAAATCTTATATATGGTTAGAAAATAAAACTAGCACCTGACTACAGCCTACTATTCTATTTGCAAGCATATCCATTTGCTCAGGGACAAATAATAATGGGAGCTAGAGCAGATTGTGCAGCACTGGTGGTTGGGATCCCCTCACCTTAGATGCCACAACATGTTCTCCAAATTCCAAAGTTGTCTTCAGTGGGCCTTTGCTATAGTTCAATCCTTGCTCAAAGCAAAATATCTTTAGGTACAGCAACTCTAAAGAAGGCTTCTCAAACCTGGCTTGAAACACTGATGAAGGACAATTAATTTTCTATTTAGGTAATTGGTTCCAGCTTCAACTTGACTTTCCATTAATACCTTTTCTTAACTATAATATATTTTCTGTATCTTAAATGTGTTGGTTCCTTGTCTGTTGTGTATAATATCCCTTCTGGTACTTTTGTTAATTTTCTTTTCCATAGTAAACTTTAATTGCTATTTTCACCTAGTTTCTGAGATCTTCTGTGCACTTGGTTATTGTGACTATTGTTGTCCAAGAGTTAAGAGAGAGCATATTCCGCCCTATGGCCAAGTTTAATTCTTGGGCTACACGGAACCGGATATGTATGGTTTACAGAGTGAAGACAGAAAACTATGGAAGAAATTTGGTAACACTAAAAGCAGATTCAGGATTAAGTGCTGTTGTGGTTAGCTCTGGCCCAGCTCCTGCCCCAAGGACTGTGGATGTGGGGGAGACATCCACATGCTGCAGGCCTGTTTTGCCCCTGGTGGAATGAAGGCTCCTCTGACCAAGAAGACATGAGTGACAGGGAGGAGGAGAGTGTGGCAGACAGCTCAGAAGGAGATCAATTATCTAGCTCCTCCTTGGATTCAGAACAAGAGTGAATGATACAGCCACGCATGCGGAGAGCGATGCATAGGCAACAACAACTGAGAGATTATTATCAAAGAAAATGAGGCCACCTTGGTTGGGTGGGGCTATGGTAATTAGTGAGGCTGCTATAAAGAGCAGCCTGTGGGTTTGGCCATTATGAAGGATTATCTGATCATTGTGTTTTGTGACTGCTTTACTGACTTTGACCTTGTGTGTGCTGATTTTTCCCTGCTTTGAAACTAAACCAGAGCAAAGTGTGTTTCACTTTGTGAAAGAAGAAGGAATGTAAATTGCCTCACAGCTGCAAGCTAAGTATCACAGAACAGATAAGAGACTTGTACAAATTACCAGTTTGCGTGGAGATGAGTGCTCTTTGCTATACCAAAAGAGGGCTTAGGTTAAGTGAATTTTCATTATAAAGAACATTGTTTTGAATTTTCAAACGTGTGTGTGTCTGAAATTTGTACCTGTGAATTTTTGGGAGGAGTCTACCAGAGAGCCCCACAGAACAAGTGCCATCTCATAAATGAGTATGTGTTTTCTTATTCTTCGCACAGTCACTCACGCTCTTATTACTTCGCACCTCAACTATTGCAATGCGCTCTACATGGGACTACCCTTAAAAAGCATTTGGAGACTACAATTAGTCCAGAATGCAGCTGTGCGAGCTGTTGTGGGTGTGCCTAGATGCACCCACACTACTCCAACACTCCATGAGCTGCACTGGTTTCCAATTGGTCTCCGGACACAATTTAAGGTGTTGGTTATAACTTATAAAGCCCTACATGGCTTAGGGACTGACTATTTATGGGACCATCTTCTGCCTCATACTTCCCAGCGATTAATTAAAGCCCAGAAGGTTGGCCTTCTCCAGGTCCCATTGGCCAAACAATGCTGACTGACAGGGCCATGCAGGAGGACATTCTCTGTGGTGGCACCGGCTCTTTGGAACCAGCCATCCCCAGAGGTTCATACCACCCCCACCTTCATAGCCTATCGGAAAGCCTTGAAAACCTGGCTCTGCCAGCCAGCTTGGGGCCATTGAGGGATATCATCTAACTCTGTTTTTAGCTTAAGGGTTTTTAATTGTTTTTACATTGTTTTACTTTTTGTATGCTGCCCAGAGTCTGCAAGGAATTGGGAAGCTTATAAATTTAATAAATTAAATAAAATAAAATTTTCTCACCATCCTTTTTCTCCATTATATTATTCATATCAGATTTCAAATTCAGGGTCCATAGACTGCACAGTGTTTAGTTCATGGTGATAGCATGATTGTTTTTTAGTTTTTCTATAGTGTCTTGAAAATGTTGTAGGTGCTAACTTCAACAGCTTTGTGTACCATGACTCATATTAAACATTAGAATAGAATTGTTTATTGGCCAAATGTGATTGGACACACAAGGAATTTTTCTTTGGTACATATACTCTCAGTGTACATAAACAAAAGATACATTTGTCAAGAATCATGATATACAATATTTAATTATTGTCATAGGGTACAAATAAGCAATCAGGAAACAATCAGTATTAAAATAAATCATAAGGATACAAGCAACAAGTTACAGTCATACAGACATAAGTGGGAGGAGATGGGTGATAGGAACAATGAGAAGGCTAATAGTAATAGTAATGCAGCCTTAGTGAATAGTTTGATAGTGATGTGGGAATTATTTGTTTAACAGAGTGATGGCATTTGGGGAAAAACTGTTCTTTTGTCTAGTTATCTTGGTGTGCAGTGCTCTATAGCAGTGTTTCCCAACCTTGGCAACTTGAAGAGATCCGTACTTCAACTCCCAGAATTCCCCAGCCAGCAAATGCTGGCTGGGGAATTCTGGGAGTTGAAGTCCTGATCTCTTCAAGTTGCCAAGGTTGGGAAACACTGCTCTATAGTAACGTTTTGAGGGTAGGAGTTGAAACAGTTTATGTCCAGGATGCGAGGGGTCAGTAAATATTTTCACGGGCCTCTTTTTGACTCGTTCAATATACAGGTCCTCAGTGGAAGGCAGGTTGGCAGTAATTGTTTTTTCTACAGTTCTGATTACTCTCTGCTAGTAAGTTTACTTCAAACTGATATTTATTGCTATGCTTTTTCCCATGGGATTATTGCTTAGGATGATTACTAAGAGATTATAATTCTTTTATCACTTATGAGATTAAGATTTTCATTTGAGGATAAGATGTATTTGCAGCACGCTCTTAAAAAGTGTCAATAGCCCCTGTCTTCACGAAGGAAAATTTTCTTCCCAGCTAAATTCCTTACCAAAAAAGTAGAAGGGGAATCTTAACACTAAAGCAACTATGTTCTGCAAATTATACATCCTATTTAAAGCAAAGAGCAATACAAAGTACATTTCTTAGCCTTTCTTAACATCCTCACTCTAGCAAATAAATAATTGAATTTCATTGCTATTAAAAGATAATAAATATAGCAGTCAGAGAGAACAGAGAGTGGATCTTGACCAAGCTTTTTTATTACTACAGTAGTATTATAATATATATTAATATGCAATATTGGTTTGTTGACATAAAGATCTTGTCTTTTTTAATAACCTTGATAATTCCATGCTGACTTCTCTCTCTGAAATATGAATTACACATTTCTCAGTGTGGGCCTACACATTTGTCCTTTGTTTTAAGAACCTTTCAAAAACAAATTACATCATTTGCAATTTGCTGCATTTATATGAATCACTTGATAACTTCTGTCTCCTTTTCTTTTCTTTTCTCCCTCCTTAGTCCCAGCTGAGTTGTAAACTCCTTGGAGAAGATATTTCATTTATAGTACAGTATACTGTAAGCAGAAGTCATACTGGCATTCCCAGCTATATAATAAAGCCAGTAAGACTGTTTTTAATCTTCTGCTTATTGCAGTTGACTAAAGTTTCTCTCGAAACATATTCTCTAGGGAATGAGTCCTATTAGATTCATTGGGAACCCCTTGTGTTAACATGTATTAGATTCCACAGGGACTAATTTCTAAAATATTAATATTTATGTATTTAAAAAGTACCATGACTGATCTTTTCTTTGACAAAATCTGTGAATGAGTAAATCTTTTCCAAGGTTGATTTTGCACTAGAGGTACAAAATATTCTGCTAACAGCTGTTTAGGTTGATATATGATACTGATAGAGGAGAATATTTGTACAGTAGTTAATGTTGAAATGAGGGCCCCTTGGTTTCTGAATATCTTCATCCACAGAGATGGCGATAGCAAACCAGAAACACAAGTCTACTGAAAAACCATTCACAGAAACCAAGTATTCCACTACCAAAATAACAACTCAACCCCTCTGAAAGGAAACTTGTAGGAACACTATTCAGATGACCACAAACACACTGTAGCAATCCTGAACATCAGAAATTCTGGTAAGTACCTGATAAGTACTTGGTGGTAGATCAGCACTCTTGTTGGTTGACAAGCGGCCCATTTTCCAGAATTCCATTGGCTCTTAAGCCTTGACTTAGGAGCTGAGGACTAGGCAGCACAAGGAAACAACAGTGAATGATTAAGCAACTAGCCGTCAACACCCCAATGAACAATTAAAAAGCCATATACAACCAGACACCACATAAACACTATGCACAGAATAGCCAGAAGCTCACATTCTGGTGACAGAGAAGTTCTCTCAGGATGAGCTCCAACATGAGTCTGAAAATTTGGAAGACTAAACCTCTGGTCTAGGTGATTGGAACCTGCAACATTATCCTGGGACATGTATATTTGCCTTCATTCATGAACTCAAGTACAGTTTTACCAATTCAAATTCTCATATTAATAAACCTCTTGCCTGACCTATGTAGGCACTGCACACTAATGAAAACAGAACATTTTCTAAAATATAGTATCATTATTATTAGTCAGTTGAGAAAGGTGGCATAGAAATCTAATTATTTATTATTATTATTATTATTATTATTATTATTATTATTATTATTATGTCAGTACAACACAGCAAACGATATCACTATGCTGGATATCATATTTCATCACCAGTCGGGCGCTTCCCAAGCACCTAGGACTGCGTGATGTAGCAGCGAATTATGTTTGCCGATCCCAGTAAAGTGGCCTTTTGCAATTGACAGATGGAGATTTTGTCAATTCCGATGGTTTTCAAATGTCCGCTGAGATCCTTTGGTATTGCGCCCAGCGTGCCAAGTACCACTGGGACCACTTTCACTGGCTTATGCCAGAGTCGTTGCAGCTCAATTTTTAGATCTTCGTATTTTACTAATTTCTCTAGCTGCTTCTCCTCAATTCTGCTGTCTCCTGGGATTGCGATGTCGATGATCCATACTTTCTTTTTCTCCACGATCACAATGTCTGGTGTGTTATGCTTCAGAATTCGGTCAGTCTGAAGTCCCACCGTAGTTTTGCTTGCTCATTTTCGACCACTTTTTCAGGCTTATGATCCCACCAGTTCTTTGCCACTGATAAATGGTAGTTCCGGCACAAGTTCCAGTGGATCATCTGTGCCACAGCATCATGTCTATGCTTGTAGTCAGTCTGTGCGATCTTTTTGCCCCAGCTGAGTATGTGATCGATTGTTTCATCTGTTTCTTTACAGATTATTATTATTATTATTATTATTATTATTATTATTATTATTGCTGATGATGATGCTACTACTGCTACTACTACTATTACTGTTACTATTACTATTACTATTATTGCATTTATAATTTTACTAAGATGCCAAAATCATGTGTTATTGTAAGGTTTTGTTAGCATTCTTACTCTCCAGTGTTCACAGGATTTAAATGTAGATTACCCAGAGAAATGAAATAAAGTATAAAAGCCAAAGATAGCTTCACTTTAGATAGTGAAGTGAGTCAAATAAACAACTAACCAGTAATGCTTCATTCCAGGATCTCCCATTTTATCCCCCTTTTTTTTTACTGCGTTTGCTCAAAAGCTAGCAATATCAATATCATTTTCAGATTCTCTTAAAATAAGGATGGGGAAAGGAGCACAAGACTTTTGCGAGGTAACATAATGAATTTTGGAGTCTTTTTAAAGTCTGGACAGCCATAACAAGTCTAATAAATGAAATGAAATGCTGAAACACTGAAGCTCAGGCTTCACTGGTTACAGTAATATAGGAGTATTATATAATTTTCAGCACTATTGCTTCATGCCAGGTCCAGTAACTTTAAAATATTTTATCCTCACTGAATTGAGTTCACACAGCTTGCTTATTTATTTGTCCATTTATTTTTCTCCAAGAGCTCAAAACTCTTGCCCCTTTCATTGGCACGCATGCCACAGGTGACACACAGAGCCATAAGGGAGAGCATGCGAGGCTCTGTCAACTCCAGCGCACATGCAGACACTAGCCAGATGATTTTTGGCCTTGGGGAAGGCTGTTTCGCCCTCCTGAGGTTTCAGGAGGTGGAAAAGTCACCCAATGAGCAAAATGGAAGGTCAGAAAATGGACTTGCAGTTTGTCCATTGTGCTGTTTTTCGCATTCCAAGGCTTGAGGAAGCTTCCTGAAAGCTCAGTTCGCCTGTTTGGCCATTTTTTCACCACCCCAGGCTTCAGTGAGGCCTGTGTGCATGTGTGGGGAGGGGGGATTGTATCCATGCATAGGAGCAACATGGGGATGTGCATGCATGGGGGAAAGGGAATGGGTGTGGACATGTACGTGTGTGCTAGTACATGCACACACACCCTTTTAGCACACAAACCAAAAAGGTTTCACCATCACTGCTGTAGAGCAAGGGCCTTCAAACTTTTAAGATTTTAACACAAACTTTAAGCATAGCTTGCTGACGAATTTTGAGAATTAAAGTCCCCAAGTCCTAAAGTTGCCACCAAGTTTTTCTACCCCTGCTGTAGAACCTACATGAGGCTTACCATTGATTTTAACTCCACTGTGTAAGCTAAGTTAATTTGATGTTCCAAAGAAGCCCTATGAGTTTCATGATGGACAGTGGACTTAAATCTGACTCTTCCAAGTCTTAGGCCAGTATGTCAACCACTCCACTGATTGTAAACAAAAAGTTGCTGTTTCACCATTCAAGGAAAATGTATCAAATTTTGAAGGTTAACATTAAAAGGTCACCTTTAAAAACCAAGAAATTAAGGGCCAAACATATTCTTTGTGAAAATTGCTGCAGAAAAAGGGCAATTCATTGGAAACATTGCAAAATAATGTTTTTGAAACAGAGTTACAGTATCTGGAGAAAGGTATCTAATAATTAGACAATATGATTCATTTTGCTGTTGTTCAGAGATGTAGTCATTGCTGGTTCTTTGTGACTTCATTAACATAGTTTTTCCAGGAATATCTGTTATTAACTGGTTCTTTGAGTTCTTGTAAGCTCATGCTTGTATCATCAGTAATTGCATCTACCCACCTTGTCTTCTATTACCCTTTTTCAATTGTCTCTGACTTTTTTACCCCAAGGAGCAGGTTCTTCTCAATGATTGTTGCCTTCACATTATTATACCTCCTAAACCATTTAAGCTACCTAAGACTCATCATTTAACACACACACACACCAGTAATCAGAAAAGGGGGCAAGTTATAGGTTGCAATTTGAGATGCCCAAGGGATTTTGCTACATCACCTGACCGGCATATACTGCAGGAGATGTAGCAAAATGTTGTATCATTCTAACCAGTGATAGAGCTGGTCCTACCATTAATACTGAATTGCTGTACAAATCATTGTTAAAGTGATAATTTCCACAACTTACACTCCCACAACTGGGAGTTTTATTTGCAGTCATTTAAATTTATCTTCCACCCTTCTTCCAGACATTCATGCTTCTTTATCCTCCAGATATTTACCATCACAACCCTTATAAAGTTAGTTAGGTTAAATGAGAGTGACTAGCCCAAAATCATGAACGATGTGAGCATTGTCAAGGGTGGATTTGAATTATTCTAAATCAATAACCTGGCTCTTTAACTTAAAATAAACTCAACATTAAACCTAGAACTGTGATACTTGAAGATTCGCTGATCTACAAAAGATCATTTACAGATCTAACTTCTCGTAGCCAATTGGCTATTATTTTTCATGAGATGTTCTTCCCAAGTTTAGTCAGATATGAAGCCTGTTGGAATTTTCATTTGCTGGTCACTTAGCCAAGATTATGAAGAGGTGATGGATTTTGGGGGGATGGTGGGGGTCTTTTCTCCACAATCAGCCCACAGATGTAATGCATATAAAAAACCCACATGATTACAACTTCTATCCAAACTGTCAAACACTGCTGGGTACAAACACCCAAGAAATGCACAGTTTTAACCATGAAAGAAAGTTGTTCAGCACAAGCAGGCTTATACTATAGGTCAGACCAGGATATCAAATTGATGGATTGGGCCAGATGCGTAATGCACAAACCAGGGCAACCCTGGCTCCGTGAATGGGAAAAACATCACAAAACGTCACATGACAGCAACGTGACATAGCGAATTTATTTATTTATTATTTATTTATTAGATTTGTATGCCGCCCCTCTCCGTAGACTCGGGGCGGCTCACAGCAATAATAAACAATATATAACAAATCTAATAATTTAAAAGAAACACTAAAAGCCCCATTATTAAAAGCAAACATACACACAAGCATACCATACATAACTGTATAGGCCCGGGGGAGATGTTTCAATTCCCCCATGCCTGACGGCAAAGGTGGGTTTTAAGGAGTTTACGAAAGGCGATGAGGGTGGGGGCAGTTCTAATCTCTGGGGGGAGCTGGTTCCAGAGGGTCGGGGCCGCCACAGAGAAGGCTCTTCCCCTTTGATAACCATGCTTGATTGGTCTACAATCATTCCAAGTCAAACCTATATCAAGCCCATCATAATCACTAGATCCTCTGATCTTACTTACCAGATTTATTGAGAGGAATAAGGAAGTTAGCTTACACAACCTTGGAAGCAATACAGTGGAACCCCGACATAAGAGCTGCTCTACTTAAGAGCAACTCGAGATAAGAGCTGGGAGGGGAGAGATATTTTTGTTCTACTTACAAGCCCAAATTCGAGATACAAGCGCCAAGGAGCTGTCTCCTGAAGCCAAACGCTAACTTCCGCGTTCGGCTTCAGGAGACAGCTGCGAAGCGGCGCGCGTGTTTTAAAAGGTTGCAGCCGGCCTGGGGGGCTCGGGGGGGTGCTTGCAGCTTTCTTTCTTGCTCTTTTTCTTTCTCTCTTTTACCTTCCCTTCCTCTATTTCTTCTTTTCTTTCTCCTTCCCACCTTCTTCCCTCCCTCCCTTCACTCATTCCTCTCTTACTCTCCCCTTTCATAAGTTTCCTTGCTTCCTTCCTCTGTTCCTGTCCCTTCCCTCTTTCCTTCCTTCCTTCTCACCCTCCGTCCATTCATTCACCCATTCCTCTCTTGATCGCTTAAAGCCGGTCCCTGGTGCAAAAAGGGTTGGGGACCTCTGTCCTACAGGATTGGGTGGCAGAGAAGTTGAACATATGTAAATTTAAAAGTTTAAGAAAGTTTACAAGTTAAGTGAAAGAAACTTCATTATTCATTTATATGTACATGTACATTTCTTCATTAAAAAACATGTCTTTCTGCATAATTTAGACTAACTTTGTGAGTTTTTTGAGGGCTGGAACCAATTAAAATTATTTACATTAATTCCTATGGGGAAAAGTCATTCGAGATAAGAGCTGCTCGACTTAAGAGCCCAGGTCCGGAACGAATTAAACTCGTATCTCGAGGTACCACTGTATATGTTTATCCCTTTTATCAGTGTGTTCATTAGTGCAGGGATTGTATGAATACTTGCTGACCACACTTGAGCAGTGAGAAGGCTCTACTCACCTCCCTGATAGGAAAGAAATCTGTAATCATTTGCAAAGTGGTGTTCTCTTTTCCAGGTTCTAAAAGTTAGTTAAACTTAAGTAGTAAGTAGTAGGTAGTCTTAAGTAGTAATTCATTTCTTGCCAGTGTAATTGTTTTTATATGTTCCATTTCCAGTCCCCATATTAATGTGGCCATCTCTAAACCAGCACAATTCATTAGACATAAATCCAACCTTTTTTCGCCTGAGCTTAAGGCAACATATGTAAAGATCTCCCACAATTATATATCTAAAAACAACTGAGAAGTGTATTGAGTTGAACAGAACTCTTGAGGATAGAAACTAGGAAGGGATGCTGAAAAGGACATTTTGGAATTTTAAAGAAAAACCACTAGCTCTAAGCATCTAAGTATATACATACAATAAATGTCAAGTTATTTTGCATTAAAAATATCCTCCAGGTAAATTATAAGCACATTCAACCAGAAAGAGCCAATATTGTTTATTGGATAGCTTTGCCACCGAAATAGCCAAATATTTCTGCCTCAAATGATCAGCTACTATGGATGTGTAATGACAGCTGAATTTAATAATGAAGCTGCTTCAGGATAATGGGTAGGGTTTTCAGTATTCACACTTTAATCAGTTAATCAACTCTCACCACCCACAACTTTGAGATAATATACAAATTTTTAGTTTTAAATTTTCATTTTGGTCACTAGAAGTAAGAAATAAGCAGAAGAAAAATAAAATAAAACCAGGGATAAACACATAGTGAAAGTTTAGATGTTGTTGAACTACAGTTCTTAGTAACCTTCACATTGACCTTGCTTCCTGAAGAGGCTGGTGATTGTAGTTCAGAAACATCAGGTGTCAGGGTTCTAAATAGCATGGAAAATTAAATCAGAGTCTGAGACAAAGTATTTGAAGCTAATAACCTACCTTCCAATAAACAATTTGGTTTCAGAAAAAAATTATCCTGTAATCTACAACTCTTACACTGTAAAAACATTTGGACCACTCAACTTGACCAAGGTAATCCAATTTATGCGATCTATATCAACTTTTGCAAAGCCTTTGACTCAGTTGTCCACGACAAACTTTTTCCTAAACTCAAATCCTACGGCATCTCTGGACTACTATACAATTGGTTAACAGCATTCCTATCTAATAGACAACAAGTGGTCAAAATAGGAAGTACCACTTCTCTTCCTGCTCCTGTTAACAGTGGTGTCCCTCAAGGTAGTGTTTTAGGACCAACACTATTCATACTATACATAAACGATCTTTGCGATTGCATCACTAGCAATTGCGTTCTCTTTGCAGATGATGTCAAACTATTTAATAATACCAACAATACTGCTACCCTTCAAAAAGATCTTGAACAGGTAGCAGAATGGTCTAAAACCTGGCAACTTCAAATCTCCACCACTAAATGCTCTGTCTTACACGTAAAAAGAATCAGAATACTAAATACAAACCTGGAGGAATTGAACTTATTGATAACCCTCAATCTGTCAAAGACCTTGGAGTACTCATATCCAATGACCTAAGTCCTACTGCAACAACATTGCCAAAAAGGCTTTAAGAGTTGTTAATCTAATCCTTCGCAGCTTCTTGTCTGGTAATTTTGAACTGCTAACAAGAGCTTAAAAAACATTTGTCAGACCAATCCGAGAATACAGCTCACCTGTATGGAATCCACATTGCATATCTGACATCAACACAATTGAGAGAGTCCAGAAATATTTCACAAGAAGAGTTTCCACATGTGAGGAAGCAAAAATACCCAGAAATTGGAGGCAAAAGCTGCCAGTCGCAACGACTGGCAAAATAAGGTAAGAGCTGTGCCACGACGCCCCCTGGCCCGCTCCCATCAGCCCGACATGCTGCCAGCTGCCACCATGCTGCCCCTGACGCCGGCACGAATGATGAGAGCTGCCGGCTCCCATCGGCCCACCGCATTGCCAGCCGCTGCCAAGCCGCCCTCCATTCCTTGACGCCAGGGCAAGTGGCCTGCCTGCTCCACCGTGCCGCGACTCTTATCTTTGATCTCCTGGTCAATGGCATGGAGTGCAGGCAGGGCAGCTCCGAGCTCTGTGTTCTCCCCCGTGCTCCAAGAGATGCCTGCGGTGCGAGACAGCAGAGAGCAGGCCACTTGGCCAGATCATGCAGGCTGCACATGCATGGCGCGTGCATGCCCAGCGGCAATGAAGCGAGCCCTCCACTGCATAGAAGCCACTCCCAATGGGACTCCAGGGACTTCTCCACCCAGTTGAAAGTTCAAGTCCTTGTCTCCACTCTACCATCCCCCAAATACCATCACATTGAGCAATCTTCATCTGTCAACATGGAAGCAACTTCCATCTCCTTCTGTGCAGGTACAGGAGTGCAAAGACAAAATATGACCTTGACAATCTAGAAGGAATTTGTTATAACTTCCTGCAGACATCCCTCAGGCAATAACCCTTCCCAATTTCCCATAGCAATCTATACATTTTAAAATAGCATGGTGTGGCAGTCCAAAGACCCAATGAAAAATGGCTTTGACCTGATATCAGGAGCGATATACATTACATGTCATTTATGAAAAACAATAGAATTGGTCACAAACCTTTCCAACATAGTAACATGTGAAGGGATTACCACTCCCAGCTAGCATTCATCAAATTGAATTGGGAACATTATCTTACTTGGTTAAACTATTTATCCATGAACCTCTGCAATATTGTCTACCATATCTGTCAGAGACACTCCAGGATCTCCGCATTTTTCCCATTCCATGCTGCTAGAGATAGTCTTGATTTATGATAGACCCTTACTTTACTAGTGATAGCCAAACTCCAAGTTTGATATGTGCAAGATTCATATTTTTTAAACCTATCTGAAAGTTCTCTAGAGCTGCTAAATGACACTGTAAATTCAGAACAAGAAGCCAGATGTGCAAGCAGCTGAGAAGAGGGATAATGATCTCCTTGCAAGATGCTTAAGAGATGCACTCAGTTCAAAATAGATGCTTGTCTTGTGCAAGATTGTTCACCCCAGGACATTCACACTGATCAGAAAGAAAACAGAGTCTGTGGTACCTTAAAGACTAACACATTCACGATTCTATCAGCTTCATGGGAATAGAAAAAGAAGTCAGTATCTGCCTTGTTGACTATAAAAATAAACTTTGATTATGTCAACCATGTCAAGCTGTGGAAAATGCTTAGGAAATGGGAATCCAAGAACATCTCACTGTTCTCAAAATTGCAGAACTGCAGGGATTTATACAGAAGGCAAAAATCTCAGTAGAAATAAATGTGGTGAAAGAGACTCCATCAGACATGATAGATTCACTCCAAGAAAGGAATGACATCAGGCTCTATACTTTTTCCTTAGAAAATCTATTACTGTATATTGAGAACTACAGTATATGTACAGTATATGTAGAAGTATGCCACTACGGGTCTTCGGAGAGGGGTGGCATACAAATCTAATAAATTATTATTATTATTATTATTATTATTATTATTATTATTATTATTTATACACTGTACATTCTATCTCCAATAAAATATATATTTAGGAAAGCTGAAATCAACTTCCCCCTATATACATTTTGTGTTGTGATTTTGGATCCAATAAAACAGTGGAAATGAAGAGACTCAGAATTCTGTTATAACTCTCTCAAAGTTGAACAGAACAGTATCAAAATTGGTGTTTGAGTATGGTGAAGCCAGCAAAAGAAAGACTGTGTTCAAAATGGCTATGGAGAAAAATCCTCAAACATCCCACTAAGGAATGGTTACAAGCAAATCAGTGGGCAGTGCTCAAAATATTAGTCATTGTTCAGCCTAAGGTCCCCTCCCTTTCCCTCCTGCTACTTGATCCAGAATGGAACATCTGTAACCTCTCTGGGCTTCCGCAGTGCACATATACACACAAATCAGGGGTGGATTCCTCCCAGTTCAGACCAGATTGCCTGAATCATTAGCACTGTGAAGAGCACTGTGCCCAAGACAGTACCTTGAGCTACTCCACACCATGCGTCCCTCCATGTAGATGGAATTTCATTAGGGCTACACACTGAGTGCAGTTGATCGACCACTTACAAATCCATCTGTTGGTAGTACCATCTATCTGAAACATTGCATCTTGTCCTATATACATCCCCACCTTAATCAGACCCTCTCAGACACATAGACACAGATGAGGAAGTCTCCCACTAATGATTTATCAGGGGCAAAATTCAAAAATTTTCCCTACTGTTCTGTGGGCATCACTTGGTGGGCGTGGCAGTGGAAAGTTACGGTAAAATCCTCATTCCCCCCCATTCTGGGGCCAGCCAGAGATGGTATTTGCCAGTTCTCTGAACTACTCAAAATTTCCGCTGCTCGTTCTCCAGAATCTATCAGAACCTGCTGAATATATCCCTAATTCACATCTGACCCGTCACAAGACCCATTATAAGACCCTCATTTGACACACCCACAGCTGACTCATTACAGGACCTACTGACCACACGAAGCTCTTATAAACAGAAGAACACTGACACCACTTAAACTCTGATGAAGATGCTACCTAGCCTGGGCACTAAACCAACCCACAAGCTTGGAGAATGAACAGTCAGCTTCATCATATATCTGAGCTACAGATATTTGCCACTATTGCACATAGACATAGAGGCAATACTTATTTTATTATTACATTTATATACTGCCCAAATCCCAATGATTTGGGACACAACACATGCATAATATGTATACATCTTGATTGGTTTCTGGGGGAAAAGTGCTTGCATCTTCAACCAGGCAGATTACTTTTTTACACAGGAGAAAACAGTCATCTCTTTTGGTTACTGCTGAAAAAGATGTTGAAAGGAATTTCAGAAATCCTACTCAGCATGCCTCTCTTAGTGTATTGAGTGGTGCATTGCCTTATTTTAAACCATGGGGAAGAATATCCAAAACTTAGCCCTGGCAAATAATTTTTGGCGAATCTTTTCTATCTCTTATTATTGTCTATCGTATAACAGAACTGGCACGAATGTTATTTATTTATTCATTTATTCATTTGTCCAATACACAATACATATGGAAGAGAATAGACATGAAGTAATATATATAAAGATAATATGTAAAAATAGAGGAGAAGATATATGAAAGGAAGAAAATATATATGATATATGAGATAAACGAAAGACAATTGGACACAGGACAAAAAGCACACTAGTGCACTTATGTACACTCCTTACTGACCTCTTAGGAACCTGGAGAGGTCAATCGTGGATAGTCTAAGGGAGAAATGTTGGGGGTTAGGGGTTGACACTATTGAGTCCGGTAATCAGTTCCACGCTTCGACAACTCGATTGTTAAAGTCATATTTTTTACAGTCAGGTTTGGAGCGGTTAATATTAAGTTTGAATCTGTTGCGTGCTCTTGTGTTGTTGCGGTTGAAGCTGAAGTAGTCATTGACCGGTAGGACGTTGCAGCATATGATCTTGTGGGCAATACTTAAATCGTGTTTTAGGCGCCGTAGTTATAAGTCACTACTGCTTCAAATCAAGTTCATTTCACACCCCTGAACTGGTCCTCTGGTCACCACGGATTGAAAAAAACCCCTTCTGTGCATGCACAAAGGGTCATTTCTGGGAAGTTAAGCACACCCGCAAAATGCGTGCTTCCATCACGATGCTAACTGGTGGGAAAGGTAAGTAGAAGCCACTCCTGACCTGAAGGCAGTTTTAGAGCCTCACTGGTACAATGGTTAGAGTGCAGTACTGCAAGCTACTTCTGCTAATCACCGGCTGCCAGCAGTTTGTCTGATCAAATCTCAGTAGGCTCAAGGTTGATTCAGCCTTCCATCCTTCCAAGGTCGGTAAAATGAGGACCCAGATTGTTGGGGGCAATATGCTTATGCTCTGTAAACTGCTTAAAGTACTGTGAAGTGGTATATAAGTCTAAATGCTGTTGCTAATGTTATTGCTATTATATTTACGTATTCTTTGATTGTAACTACACTCCTTATATTTTGCAATCTAAAAGTAATTACTTTGGATTTTGAATGTACATGAGTTCTAATCATTATCTCCACAATTAAACACATATTCTTTGTCTTTGTGCTGCATTGACTTTTTGTAGGAAAGCAATAATTTTCTATAGAAAAATTAAAACAATATTTACACAAGCACACACACATACACCCACAATTCCTGGGCTATTTGATTGTAATTACAGATTTTGTGTAAATTTAAACATGTCAGAAGATGCTGGGTTGCCAAAAGACTTGAAAATATTTTTTTGTTAATGAAATTTTCTGAATTATTATTTATGTACAATTTCTTAGAGGCTGTTTTCATTTATGTTATACAAAGAAGGAAGTCTTGCTTCAATTCCTTCAGCAGAATAGGAATTTTTCCTATACTGCTGTGGTCTGAAGGTGACCTTGAAGTACAAAAGCCGGTGCCTGCTAGTGAATCAATTGATGTCACTATCAAATATTGATCACAGCTTGCAGCAATGTTATATTGTTGTCATTTGTGTAAAAGGTATTCTTTCCTTTGCACTACTATCAAAGTTGTAGAAAATGAAGAGCATTGGAAATGCCAGAAATCCTGTTCTTAATTTCATCACTTATCAAGACTCTTAAAATTTGTTAAATGATTTATAACATTTGTGTGATGTTAGCTGCATAACATCTGTTTTTCAGAAAATCTTTTGTTGCTATTCTTCTATTAACCTTTTCATTAATTAAAAAAATTCAAACAGATATATTTTTCCCTGTGAGATACTGCCCTCTTGTGTGTCTGTTTTACAGATCCCAGACTTAAGCTTATGGCAGCAAAAGATAAGGAAAGCAGATGTCTCCTGTGAAATAATGAATGCAAAGGAAATTCAAATAGAAGGTATATTGTATGAAGAAGGATGTATATAGAATCTGATAAATAGGCAGCATAAAATTATTGCAACTAATCAACCAATAGGTCAATCCATCAACTTTAGAGTGGGGGGGATCATAAACAATGCTTAAAATCCTGTATTTATTTATTTTTAATTTATTCTTTGTCCAATATACAATACATATGAAAGAGAATAGACATTGAGTAATATATATAAAGATAGTAAGTAAAAAAGAAGAAAAATATATGAGAGGGAGAGAATATATATTCTATAGGGATAAGGAAAGACAATTGGACAGGGGACATTAGGCACACTAGTGCACTTATGTACGCCCCTTACTGACCTCTTAGGAACTTGGAGAGGTCAATCGTGGATAGTCTAAGAGAGAAATGTTGGGGGTTGACACTATTGAGTCCGGTAATGAGTTCCACGCTTCGACAACTTGATTGTTAAAGTCATGTTTTTTACAGTCAAGTTTAGAGCGGTTAATATTAAGTTTGAATCTGTTGCGTGCTCTTGTGTTGTTGCGGTTGAAGCTGAAATAGTCGTTGATCAGAAGGACGTCCATCTAAATTATATAAAAACAATTAATTATACTAACATGGCAGAAATAAGCAAAGGTTAAGTCATGATCACCAACCATGAAACTGCCTTGAGTCACTTCGAGAAGGGCGGCATAGAAATCAAATTAATAAATAAACAAACAAACCATAATTCTCGCTAATTTTTGCCTTTTCTTATATTGCCAAGACTTCCCCTGTTGTAAAGTATCATAGTAGAATAACTAAGTTTATCAAAATAATTCCAACACTATTTTCAGTCAAAGAAATATCATTGTTTCATACTTTGCATTTCAAAATCTCCACATTCAGTCTACATTTGATAATTCGGTTTTATATACACAGTATCAAAATATTACATTTAGATAAGTCTACTACTATAAGGATACTGAAGCCTAAAATATGTTTCCCCCTCTATTGCATCCAAAAGGTACTATTAAAATAAGGTCTCGTATAATTAATTACTCATGTTTATTTGCAGTTGTTGCCATGAGTTTGAGCTTCAATAAAGATGAATAATTATAGCATAGCTCACTTTCTGTCATGTTTTCCTGCCTAATTAATGTGGACTTATGTTCTTTCTAAGGTATCATAAATAAGACTCAGAGGTTCATATTAGCACTCTACTTCACCATGATACATACATATAAGAGCAATAAGCTTGTACTAGATTAAAATTATGGGGGGTTACTCAGAAATTAAGACTCTGGATCTGGTATGTTTCCTGTAAAGCCTTGTCAGAGAAGGTAGGCAGAGACGTATTATAGCTTTGAATATGCACCATCTGTGAAATTATCTAGCAGACAGGTAACAAATCGCACAGAATCCCGGGAGTAAAAAATGCAGTCAGTCTTTGTCAATAAATAACTTAGAGAATAAGTGAAAAGATAAGAACATCTTTGATAAATATTTTCTAAGTCTTTGATTTTCTTGAAGTATGATATGACACTGCGTGTATTCATATTCTCCATTTTATCCTTATTGCCCTCTTGCAAGTTTGGTTGGACTTGCTAGGACATTCATTCATAATCTAGAGCAATGGTTCCCAATGTGGGACTCACAGCCCACAGTGGGGCAATTTGATTTTTAATGGGGACAATTGGAACCTTGTTTAAACCACATTAATGGCCTTTTAGGCTTTCTCTACATGAGCAGGAGTTCACTTTTTGAATAGTAAGAATTATACATCATGTGGGAGGGCATCAGGATTTTAGAGATGCTTAAGTAGGGCATGGCCAAAAAAAAGGTTGTGAACCGCTGATCTAGTGGTTCACAATTCTATACACTAGACAACATTCTGCACACTATACAACATTGAAGAAATAATATATTTGCGTCTTGTTGTGATATTGTGGAACTTGCAGAGGTCTTCATAAACTGGTTAATTAACTTTTGCCTCCATTGATGCTCCTGAGTAGTGATGGGCGAACCGAACTCGCACAATTCAGGTCCGTACCAAATTTTGCGGTGTTCAATATGCCAAACACGAACCAGAATTTTTTTTAAACTTCAGGCAAAGTTCGGGGTTGCGTTCGGTGTTCGGAGCTTTGATGTCACCGGCAGGTTGCTAAGGACGCCAAGGTGATCACTTCCTGGATTCCATGGAATCCAGAAAATGATCACCTTGGTGTCCTTAGCAACCTGCGGGTATACGTGATGTCAAAACTCCGCCCCCAGAATCTCTTGGTGGGATTCCCCATTCGGGTTCGGGTTCAGGTTCAGTTCGGGTTCGGTCGAATTTTGCCTAAAGTTTGTCTGAACTTGACGAACCCGAACACCGTTGGATTCGCCCATCACTACTCCTGAGGCAATATTGTAGATCTGGTTTCATAGCATTTCTTCTGCATCTAAAGGACAGAAGACTGTTTCTCATCACCAAGAATTCCCGCCTGAACCTCCCAATGCCTTATAATACTCAGAGGTTCTCCTTTTTCATGAAGTGACCATATTGTGCCTTTTTGTCATTCCTTTTCTCCTTCTCAGTTGATTTGAGGCACAAACAGGTCACTGCTCTACAAGGTAGAGGCCAGGTCTTTCATAACAATCATAATCATAACAACAAACATAGCAGAAACAACAATCAAACTAATGGTTCAGCCTTTTTTTGGATTTCCCCCTCTCTACTTTTGATCAGCTTCATAGAATATTGGTCTATTCAAAAAAATTGCTTGGCTCCCCCATCCCCCACAAAATATAATAGTATAATTGGGAGCATTTGGGAGCAAAAATTGTGGTTGTGTAGAAGTGTTCCATTGGCATCCTTCAGTCTCAAAAGACCATGCTTTCATGTTCTGGATTCTGAAGCCTGGGTAGGTTAGTATGGAGGATAGACTGTTCCAAATAAAGCATTTCCAATTACACTGGGATCTTACTTTCTGGATAACAGGATATAGTTGTTTGGAATGTTTTTAAATTTCAGTGGTTATTCAGTCTTTGGTATGTTGACAGAACAGATCCTTCTCCTCCTGTCTGCATATATGTCAATATAAACATACAACTTTTATATTATATATTTTGCAATTAAGACAACCCAGCCATTTTAAACATTCTGCATAGATTTGGTTCCATATCCTTTATCATATGTTCTGCTCTGAAGCTTCCCCCCTAACTTTGCCATACCCTTTTAAATTAAGAGATCTAGAGCTGGACATAGTTATTCAAATAGAGTCATAATGTAAAATTACTTACTATGATTGTGTATAATACTTCTGTCAAGGTGGCCCAAGTTTGGGAGTTGTTACTAATGACAAATTCTAAATTGATGTTTGTGAATTATGTGCGACATTATAGCTGAAAATGCTGCTGGATAATGGAGCTGGACTAATGCATTTTTTTTCTGGATCAAGAAGAAATCTTGAGATTATTCATATGTATTGTGGACAGATTTTTTTGTGAGTAGATGGCAGAAACTCATGTGATCAGCTGGGAGTCATACTATTCCATCATACTCTGAGACATTAATGTAACCTCATGACATATGGACTCAAAATTTGTTCAAACGTAATCTTTTTGGAGTTTTGCAAATTTGATATTGTTGTGATTCAGCCTGAGGCTCCTCAGGGAACGGCTGGAACTCTGCCGGATCCATGCTCAGAGGGGGAGGACGATGAACAGGAGGGGGAGGACCAGGCAGAAGAGGAAGAGGAGGAGGGAGAACAGCCTGAGACCCCTGGGGGGGGATCTCCCCAGCGAGTAGCCTGGATTCATTAGATGAAGACGCCCAGGCTATCATAGATATGAGGCAGAGACGGGCAGCCCAAAGAAGGGGCCAATTAGCAAGGTATTTCCATCCCTGAATTGGTAACAGCTGGGTTTGGGTGTGGTTCTCCTCAGCAGGGTTGAAAAGGCAGGCCCGCCCTTACTGTATTGTGGAGAGTTATCAATAGGGAGTCCTGTGACCTTGCTTCGATTCTTGGCGTCTCTGATCCTGGCTTGTGGCTTCGAAGGCTGAAGACTTGGGGGAGGCGTGGGTTTTATTACCTCCAGTGTTGTTTTTGCCAGCAAGAATCCTGTTTTATTGCCTGGCCGTCGTGAAACCTCTGTGAAGCTTCATAACGTTCCTGTCTGTAAGAACAGTTTTTGTTACCTGTGTTTGCTTTCAAATATATAAACTGCCTTTGCTTTTTACCAGTGTGTCTGGATACTCTTTTTAGTTGGTGTTGGCGTCTGGGGGGACCCAGACAGAACAGATATTCACTGGGTGAATTCACTTAAAAGAAAGAAATGGTTTAAAGTTTTATAAGAATTTTCATTTTTAAAATACACATGAAAATATTAATTACACATTGCTGATTTTAGAGCTTTTGAATGGATTAGGGTTCAGATGAATTTGAATTAAAGGAAGACTTTGAAGTTAATTAAATGATGCTCTCTTGTGAGACAAGTTCTTCTGTTTATATTGCAGGCTGTTAATAAAACTTTGAAGATTGGACACCAGAGGGCACCAGATGGCTACTTTAAAGAAATGTTTGAAGTTTGGGTCCAAGAGGTTCTTGAGCTGTTTAACTCTATAATGAAATAAAAAAAGTTGTTATTGAAGAGGAACAAGTTCTATTGAATAAAATTGAAATGGAATTTAAGATGGATTTTAAAATTATAACTCAAAAGAAAGAGATGGTGATATAGCATTTACAAATGGAAATGGATGATGACAAATATTTTCCTCACCACTGTCAAACTACGGGTGCTGATAAACCTTTGGCTTTGTGATCTTTTTTTTTTGTTTCTATGGCAACAAATGTTACATCACATGAAAACCTTATGGGTCTAATATATGTTTTCAAAATTTTGGTGTTTGTAGCTTATGGAAACAGTGTTCTACACACAGAGGAAAACAAAATGGTGGAGTCTAAGGCAATATTCACAGCGTATGAGAGCAGAGGAGTGATAAAATTCATGTTTCTGCAAGGAAAGTATGCAAAGGATATTCATGGGGATATGTTGCATACATTGGGGGATCAATGCTCTTCATATTCTATAGTTAGGAACTGGGTTGCCAAATTTAAAATGTGCCACTTCAGCACCAATGATGAGGAACATTCTGGATGATGGCGCCCAGGGGAAAAGCCTTCTCTGTGGTGTCCCCGGCCCTCTGGAACCAACTCCCCCCGGAGATTAGAATTGCCCCCACCCTCCTTGCCTTTTGTAAGCTCCTTAAAACCCACCTCTGCCGTCAGGCATGGGGGAACTGAGATATTCTTTCCCCCTAGGCCTTTACAATTCATGTATGGTATGTTTGTATGTATGTATGGATGTTTGGTTTTACAATAAGGGTTTTTAGTTGTTTTAGTATTGGATTTACATGCTGTTTTTTGTTACTGTTGTTAGCCGCCCCAAGTCTATGGAGAGGGGCGGCATACAAATCCAATAAATAAAATAAAATAAATAAATAAATGACAGAGAGTGGTTGTTGTTCCAAAGATCAGTAAGGGGCATGCATAAGTGGACCAGCGTGCCTACCATTCCCTGTCCTAATGTTTCTCTCTTAATAGTATCATGTATATAAACATTGTTATATCTTTGTATACTACCAATATGTACTTGACAAAATAAATAAATAAAATAAATAGATTGTTGATGCAGTGCGCAACCTCATACTGGAGAATCATCAAATTTTAGCTACAGCATTAGCATCATGGGGATTTCCCATGAACATGTTTGTGTCATTATCCATGAACATTTGGACATCAAGAAGCTACCTGCAAGTGGGTCCCCAAATGTTTGACAACAG
The DNA here is from genome assembly GCF_031021105.1 of Erythrolamprus reginae. NCBI lineage: Eukaryota > Metazoa > Chordata > Lepidosauria > Squamata > Dipsadidae > Erythrolamprus > Erythrolamprus reginae. The sequence continues at coordinate 78,613,890 of NC_091950.1, forward strand.
ATCAGAAAAATATGCGAGTGAAAACTTTCCGGTCTATTTGTCAGTATTTCTGGACTGATAAGAACTTCCTGGATCGACTGGTCACTGTGGCTGAGACCTGGATTTATTTGTATGACCCTGAAACCAAGGAGCAGTCAAAAGAGTGGAGGCATAGTGGTTCTCCTCCTCCAAAGAGGTTCGGGGTGCAAAACTCAGCCACTAAAGTGATGGCATCTGTGTTCTGGGATAAGGAGGGCGTGCTGCTAGTGGACTACCTTCAAAAGGGTTCCACCATCAATCCAAGGTATTGCACTGAACTTTTGGACCAATTGAAGGCAGCTCTGAATAGCCAAAAGGTGTGGCAAGCTGTCCAAATGAATCTTGTTCCTGCAAGACAACGCCTCCACTCACACTGCACAAGTGACCACAGCAACACTGGTGGAGCTGGGCTTCCAGCTGGTTGACTACCCACCTTATTCACTAGATCTAGCTCCCTCCAACTATCATTTGTTTTTGTTTTTGTTTGTGTTAGTTTTTGTGTTTGTTTTTGTTTTTGTCAGTGTCAGTGTTGTTGTTGATACTACTACTACTACTACCTACTACTACTACTACTACTACTACTACTACTACTACTAATAATAATAATAATAATAATAATAAATTACCGTAAATGGTCTAGTCATTTGCTGGAGAATTTGGACCCAGTTCTAAATTGAAGGCATTCATTAAATGTCCTCCTAAAAATATTTTAAAGACTTAGAGCTGGAATAGTTTGCATTTTCATGGAGACTACAACAGAGGGCACTAATGAAACATGCAAAGTGTTCTGAAAAGAACTGGTCATTCTAAAAAAAAATAGGACAGTCTACATTATGTCTTTAATTCAACCTTTGTTTATTCACATCTGTTTGTCCAGGAAACTGATGAATAAGTTGTGACAATAGCTACTGTTATGATGCATCCATAATGGCTATATTTTAAGATAACTAAAACAAAAGCAACATGTATAGAAATTACCCATTGCCCTAAGTTTACATCAGATATACAGTATAATGATAGTTTATGTTAGCTTCATTTAATCTTTAGATTATGTAAATCCTTGGGAAATTGTATATCTTGTCTATTTTACAGTATATTTATGGCATGGCTTGGCATGGTATAATATAGTATAATACAATGTACTTCAGTTTATTAGGACATTGATTTTTTTGATTTTTTAATAGAATTTATTAATTTTCCTTTTTTTTCTTTAAAAACAGTAATACAATAAGTACAATGAGTAGTTCTGCATTATTACATTGTTGCATATTTATCCTTTTAGCTTCATCATATGTACACTTAATCACATTATACTTAACCTTATCTTTATTATAGTAACTAAAATACTGTACTTATGCATTTCTATTTACGTATTTATATATCATACTTCTATTTTAGCTCTTTCTTTTCATTTTTGTTTTTCTATGCTCAATCCATCGATACCATCTGTCCCAGATTTCAAAATATTCTGCAGCTTTCTGGCCTTGCAAGTCAATTGTTAGCCTATCCCTTTCGGAGCATTCATACATTTTTTAAAATTATTACATTATTGGGGGGATTTCTGAGTCTTTCCAAAATTGAGCAAAGGTAATCCTAGCTGCCGTGGTAATATGGAGTATTTAATACTTGATACTCTTGGTATAATTTTTCTAAATATTCCTAAGATGGGGAGTTTCGGTGTGAATTCTATTTGTAAATGAATGGTTATAAGACTTGTGGACTTTAACTCCCAGAATTCCTCAGCCAGAAAAAAATTAGATTTTTATAATTGTATAATATTCTTTCATGATGGTTATAAATGCATTACAGAATATTCCTTTTTTTAACCTTTTAAGTGTAATTTTACCTATTTATTAATTTTTGTCTGTTTAGAACCAACATTTGTGTGTTTTTGTTTCATTTTGTACACACCAAAGGTAGCTTGCTGACGTTTAGTATAAATGAGGGTAAGGTGATTTAGGAAGAATAATCATGATAAATGTGCTAGTGAAGGGCAGAGAAAGAATAGGCTGATCATTTGGGATTCACAGGAGGGAAGGCTAATGCCCTCAGGTCCTACTTAATGGTTTTCTCAGAGGCATCTGGTAGTCTACTGGGGGGGAAAAATCCTGAAATAGACAAGTTTTCCTGCTGACCTAAATGCATTGTTACGTTTATAGCTGTGAATTCTCTTGTTTGTATTAAATATTAATTTATGCTATTTTGTGAATAATTGAGGAATGAGAGTGCATAAAGGGGCGTGCATAAGTGAACCAGTGTGCCTATCGTCCCTGTCCTAATGTTTTCCTTTTATAAGTGTTCTGCCGGGCTTCTCAACACGAGCCCTCAATTAAGTTTTTATTTATTTATTTATTTATTTATTTATTTGTTTGTTTGTTTGTTTATTTGATTTGTATGCCGCCCCTCTCCGAAGACTCGGGGCGGCTAACAACAGTAATAAAACAATGTACAATAATGATCCAATAAATACTAAAAATGATTAAAAAACCCCATTAATATAAAAAAACCAAACATACATACAGACATACCACACATGAAATTGTAAAGGCCCAGGGGGAAAGAGCATCTCAATTCCCCCATGCCTGGTGGCAAAGGTGGGTTTTAAGGAGCTTACGAAAGGCAAGGAGGGTGGGGGCAATTCTAATCTCTGGGGGGAGTTGGTTCCAGAGGGCCGGGGCCGCCACAGAGAAGGCTCTTCCCCTGGGTCCCGCCAAGTGGCATTGTTTAGTTGACAGGACCCGGAGACCTAACTGGTTGCTGGGATTCGTGCAGCAGAAGGCGGTCCCTGAGATAATCTGGTCAAAGTTCAAAGGTAGGAATTCAGACACACACCGTTGTAAATCAATAACACTGTTTTTTTTATCAAAAGTAAAAGAGGAGCCACACACACTTTTAGTCAGGCAAACTGCTCACCTTCAAAGCAACTGCCTTAAGTGCTGTGAAGAACAATAAACAAACACAAAGTAGGTAACAAGCAGCTGTGAAGATGTCACAGCCACTCTCCTTCAAGAATTCGCAAAATCACAAACTTGACTATGATTTAGTTCAAAGGAAACAGTTAAAGAGAGTCTTTGTAGAATCCTGATACAAAACTCACGTCCTCCTTTACCGAACAGATAAAATTTATTTGTTTGTTTGTTTGTTTGTTTGTTTGTTTGTTTGTTTGTTTGTTTGTTTATTTATTTATTTATTTATTTATTTATTTATTTATTTATTTATTTATTTATTTATTTATTTATTTATTTATTTATTTATTTATTTATTTATTTATTTATTTATTTATTTATTTATTTATTTATTTATTTATTTATTTATTTATTTATTTATTTATTTATTTATTTATTTATTTATTAGATTTGTATGCCGCCCCTCTCCGGAGACTCGGGGCGGCTAACAACAATATAAAAAGACAATGTAAACAAATCTAATATTAAAAAAAATCTAAAAAAAACCCAATTTAAAGAACCACTCATACATACAAACATACCATGTATAAATTCTATAAGCCTAGGGGGAAGGGAAATTTCAATTCCCCCATGCCTGACGACAGAGGTGGGTTTTAAGGAGCTTGCGAAAGGCAAGGAGGGTGGGAGCAACTCGGATATCTGGGGGGAGCTGGTTCCAGAGGGTCAGGGCTGCCACAGAGAAGGCTCTTCTCCTGGGTCCTGCGAAACAACATTGCTTAGTCGACGGGACCCGGAGAAGGCCGACTCTGTGGGACTTAACTGGTCGCTGGGATTCATGTGGCAGAAGGCGGTCCTGGAGATAAACTTCCACACCCAGAGGTCAAAACGCTGACTATTTAACAGCAGCCCCAATTGGTCTAATTACACCCAGCCACAGGGGATCTACCTTATTTCCTGTAGTATTTAGGCAGTTGCTCTTTCCTAGACATTGCCCTGTGCCTGCGTACATCAATGAATGTCTCTTCTTCCGAATCCAGTGATGATAACTATGATGAATCAATCAGGGGGCAACTACATAATGGCTTTCTGCCATTACCTCTGAGGATCTCATTTCACTTCCACTATCTGCTTCAGGTACTTCGCTGTCAGAAGCAGTCGGCAATAAAACTGGCCTCTGAACCTGGGAGGATTCACCCACATCCACCCCCACAGTCCTTGGGGCAGGAGCAGGCCCAGAGCCAACCACAACAATTAGTATCCATCCAACTATTGTTTTTTTATTTTAAAGAAAATTAAAATCTAAGATTATTACACATGTTATTTAAAAATCAATGGAAAATGCAGGCAACTATCTTGCATACATGAAGAGGTAAAGAATGGGATAAAATAAATATAAGTAATTAATAAACAAACAAACAGTTCATTAAACACAAATTCATATCAGGAAGGCATCAAATAATTTTCTTAGATTTTTTTAATGTTCCTGGAATAATGGCAATACAGTATTTTGGAAAAGTTTTTATATTGAAATGTTCCTCATACAATAACAAAACAAATGCAGTTTTTAATGAGCTTTTTCTTTCTCTTTATATTGGAATTTCTTTGTTCCATGCTATTTATTGTTTATTATTTATTAATATGAATATTTAATAATTTTTATTAAAAACTTAGTGCCAGTTAAGCAAGATTCATGATATACAAAAAATGCATAGGCCTGTACATAGATACATACATACATACATACATACATACATACATACATACATACAGGGGTGGGCTGCTGCCTGGACTGGGGGGGAGGATGCACTGGGGTAGCAAAAATGGAGCTCCATCCCAGAGCACCCAATTTGCACTGAAAGATGAAAGAAAATGCAGGGCATCCTTCATAAGCCACACTCACCGTGTGGTAGTAAAAACTTTGGTAGCACTTCACTGCATACATACACACATACATTAGGGGACTGGAGGGTAAAACATATGAAAAACGGTTGCAGGAACTGGGCATGGATAGTTTAATGAAAAGAAGGGCCAGGGGAGACAGGATAGCAGTGTTCCAATATCTTAGGGATTTCCACAAAGAAGGAGTCAACCTATTCTCCAAAACACTTGAGGGTAGAATAGGAAGCAATGGGTAGAAACTAAACAAGGAGAGAAATAACTTAGAACTAAGGAGAAATTTCCTGACTGTTAGAGCAATTAATCAGTGGAATACATGTAGCTTGCTTCCTGTATTCCAGAAGTTGCGAATGCCCCAACACTGGAAGTCTTTAAGCAGATGCTGGATAACCATCTGTCTGAAGTAGTGTGGGGTTTACTGCCTAAACAGGGGGTTGGACTAGAAGACTTCCAAGCCCCTTCCCACTCTATTATTCTATTCTAATGACCACTATTTTTGGCAAATTTTATATTGCTCCGTTGTTGTTATATTATTATTGTTGTTGTTGTTGTTATTGGTATTGTTATATAAATATGACTGGTGGTATACAGATCCTACATAGAAATTAATACATAAAATGCTGGGAAAGAAATTGTGCAGAGATGGACATATTTCGAAGTTACAGTACTTTCAGAAATTGGAAACTGAGCCTGAGATTTTAATTCCAGTTCAGCAAGGACCAAACAGATGTTTCTGGATAATTGCGGGTACCAAATGCACTCTCTGGTGGGCACTAACCTTCTTATACAGTGTTTAGCAAGTAGATTGAAAGTGGTTTGCCTGTTAACCTCAGTCAATTATTTATTTAACACCTTGTGTGCATTACACTGGAAAGTCTTTTCCCCGGCTGGATTTAATGCTCTGTCATCCATACTAACTGAAGGGAGATAAACAACACTGTACCAGTATCTCAGTATAAGATGACTCATGTCTTTGTCTGTTGGGGGACATTGAATTAGATATGTGTGTTTTATTGTGATGCCTATATTATACAATCGAGTATTCAGTTCTAAATAATTTTATTGTTTTCTCAATTTCATGACAGGGCTTAAAAATAGAATACTCATTTTTATTTAATAACCCACTATCAGATATTCCCAAAAAGATTGCCAAATTGTACTGTATAGCTATTGTAGTACTGAAGGTATTGGTATTCACAAGCATCAATATTGTCAGTCTTGGACAATGTTGTGCACTCTCAGGAGAGCACAATACTTCCTTGTCCTGAGTCCAGCAAGTAGACAAAGAATGGACAGTAGAGGACGTATGGAGCACTTTCTGTGTCAGCTGTACTTTGACATCAAAAATTATGTCACCAAAATTCAACAGCACTTTACTTCAGGTAAATGTAATATAGGTTGTCCTTGGTTAACAATGGTAATTGGGACTGGAATCTGTATTGTTTAGTGATGTGTGTTGTACCCTGCCAGCAGCCCATGTAGGTAGTAGCTGATTATGACATCGAAGAAGCTAATGTGATGATGTGCCAGTGGCCTGTGCAACTGGCACCCAAATCAGACAGTGAGGAGCTTGGAGAGAACTCAGTACCAGAGGCAGCTATTCAGACAGAGCCTTCTGAACCTCCAGAAGCTTTCTTTCTTTCTTTCTTTCTTTCTTTCTTTCTTTCTTTCTTTATTTATTTATTTATTTATTTATTTATTTATTTATTTATTTATTTATTTTGCCCAATATATAATACACATTAAAGAGAAAGATATGTAATAATATAAGTAAAGAAAAGAATAGAAGAAAAGATATAAAAGTATAGGTGAACATATTTGAAAGGAAGAAAAGATAAATGAGATAAGGAGAGACAATTGGACAGGGGACGGAAGGCACACTGGAGCACTTATACACGCCCTTTACTGACCTCTAAGGAACCTGGAGAGGTCAATTGTGGATAGTCTAAGGGAAAAATGTTTGGGGTTAGGGGTTGACACTACTGAGTCATGTAATGAGTTCCACGCTTTGACAACTCGGTTGCTGAAGTCATATTTTTTACAGTCAAGTTTGGAGCAGTTAATATTAAGTTTGAATCTGTTGCGTGCTCTTGTGTTGTTGCGATTGAAGCTGAAATAGTCATTGGCAGGTAGAACGTTGCAGCATATGATCTTGTGGGCAATACTTAGATTGTGTTTTAGGTAACGTAGTTCTAAGCTTTCTAGACCTAGGATTGATAGTCTGCTTTCATAGGGTATTCTGTTTCGAGTGGAGGAGTGAAGGGCTCTTCTGGTGAAATATCTATGGACATTTTCAAGGGTGTTGATGTCCGAGATGTGGTATGGGTTCTAGACAGATGAACTGTATTCAAGGATGGGTCTGGCAAAAGTTTTGTAGGCTCTGGTGAGTAGCGTGAGACTGCCAGAGCAGAAGCTGCGTAGGATCAGGTTAACAACTCTAGAAGCCTTTTTGGCGATATTGTTGCAGTGGGCTTTGGCACTTAGGTCTTTTGACATTAGTATTCTTCCTCATCACTTTATCAGTGATGAGGAAGAAGACTTACAACAGTTCATTTAGTGATCATTCAAAGTGACAATATCACTGAAAAAGTGACTTTTATGACCATTTTTCACACTTATGACCGTTGCAGAATCCCCAGTCACATGATCAAAATTCAGACTGTTGGCAACTGCCTCACATTTCTGATGGTTGCAATGGGACCGGAATCCTATGATCACCCTTATGACCTTCTGACAAGCAAAGTCAATAGAGAAAGTAGATTCACTCCACAACCGGGTTACTAACTTAACAACTGCAATGATTCACTTAACAACTGTGTCAAGAGAGGTCATAAAATGGGCAAAACTCACTTAATGAATGTCTTGTTTAGCCACATAAATTTGGGGCTGAATTGTGGTTGCAAGTCAAGGACTCCTGTACAAGTCATTCACTGGAACTATGATTCGTGGGAAGTTTGCTAGATCAGAATACAGTGGTACCTCATCATACGAACTTAATTGGTTCCAGGAGGAGGTTCGTAAGGTGAAAAGTTCGTAAGATGAAACAATGTTTCCCATAGGAATCAATGTAAAAGCAAATAATGCGTGCAAATCCTTCAGGAAAATCCCAAACTTTAGAAGGGAGGCGAACAGAGGGCAGGGAGGAGCAGCTAAAGGGGGCGGGTGGAAGAAGCAAGGCTAGGCTAAAGGGTGAGTGGGAAGGAAGAAAGGCAAGGGGGGCGCCCCTCCCTTTTCTTTCTTCAAAAGTCACCATTTCAGTGCCTTTGCAAGCACATTGTTCTCTGCAAAAATTTTCCTCCCCCAAGCTGCCCCCCTCCTCCCTTTTCTTTCTTAAAAAGACACCCTTTCAGTTCCTTTGCAAGCACGTTGTTCTCTGCAAAATGTTTCCTACTCCAAGCAGCCCCTCCCTTTTCTTTCTTCAAAAAAGGGAAAAAAAAGAAACCCCTTCATCCCAGCAGCAGCTGCTTGGGTTCGTAAGGTGAAAATAGTTCGGAAGAAAAGGCAAAAAAATCTTAAACACCGGGTTCGTATCTTGAAAAGTTCGTTAGAAGAGGCGTTCGTAAGATGAGGTACCACTGTATATGCTTACAAGACAGTGGGAAAATGCATTCAGTTGCTTTGTTTAATAAAGTCTCAAAATATCAGGCGTCTGAATATAAAAACTTATTTATTAGCTGCCGCAAAGTTTGTACTATATTGATGCTTGAATACATAAATATTTCTGTCTCTTTCTGACAGCATATTGGAAATTGCAAGTAATAAGAACAGGCAACTTCCTGTCAAAATAGGAATATGTGATTGCCACATATTCAGTCTCGGGATAAAAACAAAGTATATAACTAGAAATTATGCCATGAGTTGTCAAAATAACAGCCAGGCTTTTACCAAAACAAAACAGATGTGTTTAGAAATGAGGCCATTATCCATGTCAAAAAGGATGCAGGTCCAGTACCTTAGAAGATAATTAATTATTGAAAGAACCTGTTTTGAGTTGCTTCTTTTATGTATCAGAGGAAACTTTCATCACAAAACTTCATTATTTTTTCAAGATGCTTAGAGGATGCTTAGATTTTCCCACTTTTGATCAAACTTAAGACTTGGCCCATGTTTTGTGAAGTCAAGACAAACCTTTTCAACAGTAAAAATGTGCAATACAGTTAGGAAATTGATTTTTTGTGCTTTAACACTTAGTTTCCTATTAATGTTATTTGGAAGACCTAGATTAAAGATAGCACAAGCAGTACCAGTATCAAAGAAGTCCAGCTTTAGGCTTCAGAATTCAATGAATATATGTTCTGTCCATATATGGTTGCAAAAGACATTTTCGGTAAAACATACTATACTCTATCAGTTTCTGCTTCCTGATTTCTCAGTGTAACCTGGTTTAACTGATAATCCTTGCTCAATTACAGTAATCACAATTAGTGATGGGCGAACCGAACTCTCACAATTTGGGTCCGTAATGAATTTTGTGGTGTTCGGTATGCCGAACACGAACCCGAAATATTTTGAAACTTCGGGCAAAGTTCAGGGTCGTGTTCGGCGTTTGGAGCTTTGACATCATCCTTAGCAGCCGGCAGGTTGCTAAGGATGTCAAGGTGATCACTTCCTGGATTCCATGCAATCCAAGAAGTGATCACCTTGGCATCCTTAGCAACCTGCCGGTGACATCAAGGCTCCTCCCCCGGAATTTCTTCGTGGGAGGGATTCCCCAGCTCCTCCAAAGGGAGGTCTTCACGTAAAAATAAACATGTTTATTTTTACATGAAAGGACAGCCCTTTGCTTACAGTGCCGCTGCGGCGTCCTTTTTCATAAAAATAACAATGTTTATTTTTAAGTGAAGACCTCCCTTTGAAGGAGCTGGGGAATCCCTCCCACGAAGAGATTCCGGGGGAGGAGCCTTGACGTCACCGGCAGGTTGCTAAGGACGCCAAGGTGATCACTTCCTGGATTCCATGGAATCCAGAAAGTGATCACCTTGGCATCCTTAGCAACCTGCCGGTATACGTGACATCTCTTGGTGGGATTCCCCGCTCGGGTTCGGGTTCAATTCGGATTCGGCCAAATTTTGCGTAAAGTTCATCCGAACTTGCTGAACCCGAACACCATTGGGTTCGCCCATCACTAATGACAATTTGTAATTATAATGGATCTACTCAGAGCTACTTACAACCTGATTTCTAAGTTTCAACAGCTTCACAGACATACACAACCATTTGCTACATCCTTTTGTCTAATGAGACTCTAGAAAGAGTACAGAGAAGAGCAAAAAATATTATTAGGGGACTCAAGGAAAAAAACATATAAAGAACGGCTGCTGGAACTGGATATTCTAGTCTTATGAAAAAGACTGGGGTGACATGATAGCAGCGTTCCAATATCTCAGGGGTTGCCACAAAGAAGAAAGAGTCATACTATTCTCCAAAGGGTAGAATAAGAAGAAAAGGGTGGAAACTAATCAAGGAGAGAAGCAACTAAGAACTAAGAAGAAATTTCCTGAGTTAGAACAATTAATCAATGTAACAACTTGCCTCCAGAAGTTGTGAATGCTCCAACAATGGAAGTTTTAAAGAAGAGATTAGATAACAATTTGTCTGAAAATGTGTAGGGTTTCCTGCCTAAGCAGGGGGTTGGACTGGAAGACCTCCAAGGCCCTTTTCAACTCTATTATTCTATTCTCATGACCACTATTTTTGGCAAATTTTATATTTTGATTTTTATAACATTTATTTTCAATTTTCAGCGAAAACCACCCATTCAGGATAATGGATTCAATTAAGGTCCACTGTGTTTGCTTAACAACTACAGTATTTGCTTAACAACCACTGTTCCTAAAAGATCACAAAATTGGGCACAGTCACCCAAATGACTGCCACAACTGTAATTTCAGGCTCAATTATAGTTGTACGTTGAGGACTACCTATATTTAGCATCCTGTAATATTTTTAAAAAACATTAGGGAAAAACAAACCTATAAATACTCTCAACCAACTCCATCTTGCTGTGTCACAGTTGGAAAAGCTTATTACCTTGTTCAAGTGAATTGTTGGTATAAAGATATTTCCAAGTGATATAAAATCCTGTTAAATGAATTAGGACTCATTACTGATAGTTTATGGCTTTTGTGGTATCCTGAGGGTTTGCTCAGAAGTGAAATATGGTCTGCATTTACAAAAAAATTAGAAAAGCATTGGATAATTTATGTTTATCAATTGATATTTTGGGCATAGTCCAAGATAAAATTGACTATACTGTAGCATTATCTTTAGATGCTAAAAAGCTTTTGATATAATACACATTAATTTTCTTAAGCAAATGATGAGTGGATATTGGTTCCCACTTTATTTTATTTTATTAAATGGATGGAAATTTATTACTAACAATCCTATGTGCAAGTTATATCAAATCAATTGATTTCAGAAACATTTGAATCATGAGTTAGAATTGCCTACTATATTTGTTGCTTTTTTACTTTAATTTTGGAACTCTTAGTAATTACTGTTAGGCAATCAAATGATATTACCAGTAGTTTCAGTTAAACATTATTTTTACATACTTATATTTTATCAATTTTAGATGATAATCTTAACTCACTGTATAAGTTGTATACAGGTCATTCAACATTTTACATGAAACCGCTGGGTGAGATCATCCAATGGCACGGGGTGAGTTTTCAGTAGTACATTGATAACACTCAGCTGTACATCTCCACCCTGTGTCAATTAAGTGAAGCAGTGGAAGTGATGTGCTGGTGCCTGCACGTTGTGAGGGTCAACAGACATAAGCTCAGCCACGACAAGACAGAGTGGCTGTGGGTTTTGCCTCCCAAGGACTATTCTACCTGTCCATCCTTAACTCTGGGAGGGGAAACACAGCTGAGACTAGAATAACATCTCTCAGCTGTGGTTAGGGGGACTTTTGCACAGGTTCGCCTCGTGCACCAGTTGTGGCCCTATCAGGATAGTGAGTCTCTTCTTACAATCACTGGTGACCCGCATCACCTTGTGGCTCAATTACTGCAATGTGCTCTACATGGGGCTACCCTTAAAGAACGTTCGGAGACTACAATTAGTCCAGAATGCAGTCATGCAAGCTGTTGTGAGTGTACCCAGATACACCCACATAACTCCAACACTCTGTGAGCTGCACTGGTTTCTAATCGGTCTCCAAAAACAATTTAAGGTGTTAGTTATTACCTATAAAGCCCTACATGGCTTATACTGTACCATACCATACCATACCATACCATACTATACTATACCATACCATACATACCAGATTATTTACGGGACCGTCTTCTGTCTCACACTTCCCAGCAACTGATTAGATCCCACAGAGTTAGCCTTTTTCGGGTCCCATCAGCCAAGCAATGCCAAATGGGGAAGGGCTTTCTCTACGGTGGCTCTGGCTCTCTGGAACCAGCTTCTCCTGGAGATTCACACTCCCCCTCACTCTCCTGGCCTTCTGAAAGGCCTTAAAAACATGGCTTTGCTGCTGAACAACAGCACTCTGCTCCGGCCAGAAGGGATGAATGATAGACGAATGAATGACTTTTAATATTGGGGTTTTTTTTACTATTGCGTACTGTTTTTTTATTGTTGTTGTTGTTGTTATTATTATTATTATTATTAATTCAACTTCTATGCTGCCTAATCCCAAAGGACTCAGGGTGGCTTACAACAGCGGTTCAAATATAAGAATAATACAAAATAGTAAAAGAAGTAGAATAGTTACCTGAGATTAAAACATACAAACTAAAAAAACCCCATTAAAAAGTGATTATAAAAGAAAAAAGAAAAACACACTCATATACATACACACCATTCTTACAGTTGGCCATCAAGCTGTGAATTTATGGCCCCCAGGCCTGTTGGCAAAGCCAGGTCTTCATAGCTTTGCGAAAGGCCAGCAGGGTGGAAGAAGTACGGATATTGGGGGAAAGTTGGTTCCATAGAGCTGGGGCAGTCACCGAGAAGGCTCTCCCCCATGGCCCCAGCAACCTGCATTGCTTAGTCGACGGGACCCGGAGGAGGCCAACTCTGTGAGCTCTTATTGGTCTCTGGGAAGTATGCGGCAGGAGATGGTCCTGTAAATATTATATTGAATGTCTATGATTTTATACTTCTAAAATCCCATCCCAATATGTGGAGTTATGTATGTTAAAACTTTTGATATTGTATGGCCATAGATATCAATGGATGCATTAAAATACTGTTTGTGGGTAAAGTTAATGTCATTAAAAATGAAAATCACTCCAAGAAGTTTTCCAGTATTAATGCTTAATAAATACTTTATTCAAATAAATAAGTTATTGATTATATTTATCTATTGAGGAAGATGGTCTTAACTTGGTAGTTTTCCAAAAATATAATGGGCTTTATATTTTATCAATTACATCTATGTGGAACAAACGTGAAGTAGAATATCTGGGCTGTATTGAAATGTTTGTATATATTTCCATTAAAATCTTGACATTTACTCACAATGATTTATAGTAGACCAGGGGTGTCAAACTCAATTACATTGAAGGCCACATCTGGGTTCTGTTTAACCTTGGGAGGCCTAGGGTGTGTGTCTTGGGTGGGTATGGCCAGCTCAACGTCACTTATGTTGGGATGATCTGCTAGTGAAAATGGACTCCTAAGTTCTGTTTTCAGATCTCCTGCAATGTTCTGCCCGTGAAAACAGACCTCGGGAAGGCTGCACATGGCCCTCTCAAGCTCCATTTTCACTGGTAGAGGGTTGCAGGAGACCATAGCAGCTGAAAACAGAGTTCAGGAGCCCATTTTCACTGGCAGAATTGCCATGGACCAGTCTTTCATTGTTTCCAGGATGGCCCCACAGGCCAGATCTAAGTATCCTGTGGACTAGATCTAGGCCCTGGGCCTTGAGTTTGACACCTCTGTAGTAGACAGAGTATTTCATTTCCAGGTTTTCAAGCCGCTAGAGATGTTTGGGTCTTATGGGGTAATAGATTATATATATATAATCTTAGGCAACCATTAGTTGTCATAAGGCATATTCAGAAATCTGTTTCTAAATATTACTTAAGCAATTAAGCTAGAGTGTCAATGAAAATTAAATTTAAAAAGTTCAGATTTAAAGATTTCTGCTGACTACATTAGTCAGGGTTCCAAAATTATCCCCAGAGGAAACTTAAAAGCATTAGATCACATTATGGGCTAATGAAGTGTAAAATTTCAGTATAATGATACAATTTTGTTTCTGCCAATTTGACATAGTTTATCTACATGTAGAAAAGCTTCAGGGAAGCCCTTACCATAAAACTAAAGTCAAGTCCAAGGAGATACTTTTTAATATCAATGAAATAATTTTGATTGCCTGGCACCTACATGGTCCTGATCATATTGTATGCTTTATTGGGCCAATGAGAGACTATAACATTATAACTTAATAAACTGAACCTGAAGACTCTCAAAAAAGGAGTATGTTTTCTCTCCAAACAGCCCTTGTTTATTTGTAGGTGTCAACTAACTCCGACAGTCTGTATCAACCAATTGCCTCAAGGTCAGTTGCCCTATTCCTAATATCTAGTATCTCAATGAAAACTGATGAAGTTAAAGCATGATTCCCTCCAAATCCAAATTTTCATTTTGAAATGTAAATTTGGATCCCATGGAGGTCATGGAAGACATTTTCCCAACACCTTCCCTACACGTGCACACAGTCCCAAGATTTCAAAATAAAATTATTTAATGCAAGTTCTTCTTCACATCCATTTTCAAACAATTTGTACATCAGAAGTAACTAAATGAAACAATACATAAGAAATAATCTCTTAAAAATTTCAAGCAAAGATGACTAGGCATTTGATGCAGCAGATATATAACTCCAAGAATCAATGGATTCTATGGGTTCTCACTAAGCTAATTTTCTTCTTCTAAACAACTATTGCTGTTATTTTTAGCCAAAGTACACTACTGTGTGTGTGAGAGAGACCATGTCTGACTTGGAAAAAATTGTCAGAGATTAAACACAAGGTTCCTTAAAGCATTAAACCGATCACTATAAATATTTTATTCACTGCCACAAAACCTTGAGAAGTTATGCTGACATCAGACTCTGCTAGCTTGCTTGGCTAAAATTAATGTGCTTTTTAAAAAGGTATTTATTATTTCTACAGCATCTCCAAACATCAACAACCAGAGTGATAATGACATTAGTTTTCTCTGTCAGAGCCCCAAATCAATCTTAAAATAGAATGTAATACTGTTTTCTCTTTCTTTCCCTAGTATCTTTAGATATATGTGAAAGTGCTTCTGAATAGCATCCAGCTCAGAAAAACTGGCCAAAGCTAATATGCCAGCAAGATTTTACAGAAGACTTGTCAATTTTGGCCACGTAAAGATGTTTAGACATTATATGTATATGTTGTCAATACTAGTGGGGATTTTTATTAATCTGGACTCTATACTATAAACCATAAGAATTTCTCTTAAAGGGGGCATTTTGTAGCCCCCTTTAAGGTGATTTATAAGCTATTGACTAGTAGTAGGCAATACATTATTTTTTGCCATCATTGGGACTCTTCAACAGGGGTGAAATTTAGCAGAAATTTTGAGGAGTTTGTAGAATTGGCAAATACCACCTCTGGCTGGCCCCAGAGTGGGGTGGGATGGAGATTTTGCAATATCCTTCCACTGCCATGCCCACCAAGCCATGCCCATAGAACTGATAAGGAAAATTTTTGAATTTCACCCTGCTCTTCAGGTATAAGTATCCTTATAAAAGGAAATATTTCTTCACCCAGAGGGTCGTTGGTTTATAGAATTCACTTCCAGAAGAGGTGGTGACAGCTGTCGTCCTTGATAGCTTCAAGGCAGGATTCGGAGTCTTCGGAGAGGAGTGGCATACAAATCTAATTAATAATAATAATAATAATAATAATAATAATAATAATAATAATATTTAGACAGTTTCATGGGTGCCAAGTATATTGGTGGTTATTGAAACAGATGTCTATGTGCCGCCTCTCTGTTGGTTGAGGCAGGCAAGATTCCCTTGAGTACCATTTGTTGGGGGTCAAAGGAAAGGGAAGGTTTTGCCTTCTCTTTCTGCTCAAGATCCCCTTGTACAATTGGCGGGCTACTCTGTGACACAGAATGCTGGACTTGATGGGCTTTGGCCTGATTCAGCATGGCTCTTCTTATGTTTATGTTCTTCATATTAAAATGGGTTGTGTGGTGCCTCCTAGTCAAGTATCTTCCCAAGACAAAAATTAAGTGTGATGAAGTAAAATGGGTCTGGGATAATTAAGGTACATGGTAATCCTGCCTTGTTTCTGGAGCAGAGAGACGTATTTAATCAAAATTAGGCCAGGTGAAAAATTCAGATTCAGGACTACTAGATGAAAACCCACATATCACATATCTTTGTCCCAGAAGACAAATAAACTTATTGCTCTATTCTATTCTATTCTATTCTATTCTATTATTGTCAAAAGTTCAACTCACTATCAAGATGCTATAAGGACTCTCTCAAGGCCTATGGGAGAGATGCTAATTTTAATAAGGGATTTCAAGCTTTTCTCCTAGCTCAGGATTGCATTTGTTGATACCTGTATTTACATGTATGTACTTGTTGATAGAGACCTCTGAAAATGTAAGTCTCCTTCTTATTCAAGATATATTGTAGGTGAAAGGAGGGAGGTGATTCTAGCTTAATCTATTTGGCAAGATATAATTTTTCATTTTCAATATGTTTTCAAATTCAAATAATTTATATCTAAAGTTTCGTATTCATACCATTACTGTAGGCTGAGAAAAAAATGTGGTGCATTACTTTCTGGGTGACCCTTGTAAAAACTGCTGCTGAATTCAAATATCCAACACTGCTATTAAGATGTTATGATGCATCGACCTTCTCTTTTTTTCCTTCCATTAGTTCCTTTAGTATATAATGTTGCATCAAACTTATCTGATCTTTAACAGCCTCAAAGTGCAATTGCACTGTTGAAATCAGGTAGCCAATCATGTTAGTCTACATGATGGCATCACAAAGATAACCACTATATAAACAAAGAATGCATTTCATATGGAAAATAACTGGGAAACCTGTCCCTCTACCATTCCAACCTAGACATTATTAGGATGTTGAAAGCCATTAATCCTTACTTTCATTTGGTGCCTCATGCCTCAAAGATAACACAATTCTCTTCTACAAGGCATTTCACATCATTCTGAACTTTCTATCTGGCAATTACAACTAGGCAGAAAAGGATTCCATGCATGCATTGCATCGAAGCGTCTCCCAACTCCTGGAATGACATTTGAGAACTCAGAGCAAAGGAATGCAATAGCTTCCTTTTTAAAAGTATGAGCTTCTTTTGTGAAACAACTTTAAATGAGGGTTTTATACAAATGCATGTCAATGCCAAGTGTCTCTGTAACACTTTACACCAGGGGTCTCCAACCTTGGCAACTTTAAACTTGTGGACTTCAACTCCCAGAATTCCTCAGCCAGCTTCTGGGAGTTGAAGTCCACAAGTCTTAAAGTTGCCCGAGGAGAGATCCCTGCTTTACACTAAACATCATTCCCCCTCCCCTTTTCAAGGAATTGCTTTAAGAATTTGCTCTGAAGCACAATTTTGCTTTCCGTGTCTGAAATAGTGCACAGGCCTAATTTTAAATGTCAGGTCTTGTATGTGAAATATTTAGGTAAATATAAAACAAAGTGGTCATTTTGAGGCCACTCCTTTTTTAAAATTATTTTGTCAAGTACATATTGGTAATATGCATAGATATAACTTTGTTTATATACATAAGATGGATACATTAGGACAGGGACAGTAGGCACACTGGTGCACTTATGCACGCCCCGTACTGACCTCTTAGGAATCGGGTGAGGTCAACAATGGACAGTCTAAGGGTAAAGTTTTGGGGGTTTGGTGACGAAACCACAGAGTAATAGTGAATAGTGAAATAGTGAATAGTGAATAACTCTGTGAATTTCAGGCATTAACCATTCTGTTGCTAAAGTCGTATTTCCAAACTTGATTGCAGCATGTCTAAAATAAACTGCAGAATGAAAGAGACGATTGTAACATGGAATACAGGATATAAGAGACCTATGCATGGAAGATGCAGTTCATTCAGCACTTTAGTTAAAGACTGGGGAGATGCAGTCTCCCTCAGCACACCAAGCAAAATGTCAGATGATACATTTGGACTCTTGAAACTTCAAAGGGGGTTGATGAGCCACTTTAATCAGCCACTTCATTTCCAGGAAAGTCCTTTGGGTTTTTGTAAGAGCCTCATTGGAAAGGCTTGGAATATTATTCTAAGATTATTGTAAGATTAACACCGCACTCTCCAATCAATGTATCTGTCTTCACTTTTCACTAAATAGTACACTAATAATAATAAAGGTCATTTTGCTATATGCCTACAGAACAAAAAAACAATGTAACTGGCTTGATGAAGTGGGTTTCCGATATACAGTGTTCCCTCGATTTTCACGGGTTCGAACTTCGCAAATAGCCTATACCACGGTTTTTCAAAAAATATTAATTAAAAAATACTTTGTGGCTTTTTTTCCTATACCATGTTTTTTCCCACCCAATGACGTCATATGTCATCGCCAAACTAATAATTTTTGCAAATAAATAACAAAAAAAATAATTATTGTTAATAAATAATTATGTTTATAAATATCAGGATCACTAAGTGTCTTATTCAATGGTGAGTACCAGTAATAATGGTGAGTAAATGGTTGTTAAGGGAATGGGAAATGGTAATTTAGGGGTTTAAACTGTTAAGGGATGGCTTGTGATACTGTCCATAGCCAAAAATGGTGTATTTACTTCCGCATCTCTACTTCATGGAAATTCGACTTTCGCGGGCGGTCTCGGAATGCATCCCCCACAGAAATCGAGGGAACACTGTATTGTCAGAAATCTAATGTTCCCTTCAAAAATATTGTCAAACTTTGGGATATAGGACATTTAGCAGAAACTCGGTGGATATTTCTTATCAATAAAGTGAAAACCAAGAAATCACCTAGTCTGCTTTCTTAGAGATCTTAGACTTATTGCTAGTGAGCAGAGTAGCCAAAAGCTATCTGCAATCATTTTCCTAGATCTTAAAAACAGTAGCGAACAAGCAAAGATTCTTATTTTTTAGCGCACCCCATCAAATCCTGCATTTCAAAGAGCCTGCTGAAGGCCAACAATTGAAATTAATGTGATTTCTACTTCATTTACAGATAGTTCGATTATATATATATTTTTTAAAACCCAATAAAACATTTTTTTAAAATTCAGTTTGGTGTATCCTGAGGATACATTCAGATGGATGTTTTGAGACATTTTGGGAACAGCTCTGAGCTCATTATTCCCTGTTTGCTGCTGAGTCAAGATTGATAACCACAAGCCAGCAAACTCTAAGAATGAGAGGCAATGGTATGCTTGCAGGATTTTAATCAAAAGCCCTTCAGAAGCTGTAGTAGCTACTTATATTTTGATCTTCCTATAATGATGCCCCATTTGGATGAGGACCCTACCTTGAGAGACTTTCAACTTCAACAAGCCACACTAACGAAGCTTGTCTAGGTTGGATGCAGAGATAAAACTGCCACTGTGGGAATTGGGAGAAAAATATAGGCATTCTGTTGAAAGTTGATTGGACCACTACTGCTGATCATTTTGAATAAAAGAGGGAAGGGATAGGTCATTTTAAGACAATTACTCAAAAGATTTATGTAATATTGGTGAAAGCATAACTCAGCAGCCACATTGGGCAGGCCTGTTACAATAATGTTGACCATTTGGTCAAAGAAAGAGAAGGAAAAAAACTCATTTTGAGCTCTTCTGTACATCTTTAAATAAAGCTTCTCCCAAGGAGATGCTGCCACTGCATGGCTAGTTATGAGTTCCCCCACCCCAACTCTTGTAAGCTTTTACATCATTAAATGGTTTCAAACTCTATTCTCAATTTAGAATTGGCTAGATTTTCTTTATAAAAACTTCAAAACCTGTTTTTGCTCCACTCTTTTCATTTGCCATTTTGTTTTTGAATTGGGCAGGTAGCCCGATTCTTTTGGCATCTTCTCACTTTCAGAATAATTAGTCATCTGTACATTATTTTGCTCATTAGTGGAACTATCTGCCTTTGCTGGCAGAAAATCCAATTGCTCATCCACCAAATCCGACTTTTCTTATCTGACTCCAAGGAATCCTAGAATGGATGCTATGTCAATATTTAGAACTAGTATTTTCTGTGTGTATATGCTACCTTTTCAGCAATGTGTGAAGAACAACCAAACAAGACAAAACAGAGGTCATTTTCAACCTATAATGTAAGGACAATGAAAACTATTGTGTAGGGCAATAGGTAAAACACTGGGAGAGCACATCTATGAACCACAACTGACAATGAGAAGGCAAGGTGGGAAATATTTAATTTTACAATACACTAACAAGTTCAATCACAATAGACAGCTTAGACCAGTGATGGAGAACCTTTTCGGCACTGAGTGCCTAAACCAGAATGCACATATGCACATGAACACGTGTGTGCCAGAGTACTGGAAACCCAAAGACTACCTGTGTTTAGGAATCCATTTGTATTTTTTGTACTATTAGGAATCCATTTGTATTTTTGATATTGCTTGGTCTAAACCCATGATGGGGAATCTATGGCACGCATTCCAGAGTTGGCATGCAGAGCTCGCTTTGTGGGCATGTGCACCATTGCCAGCTGGTCTTCTTTGGCTTTCCAGCACTCCAGCATGCATGAAGAAAAGCTGGCCTGCATGCATGTGCATGCCAGAAACTATGCCTGCCATTGATTTACCATCAAGGGCTTAGACAAAGCAAGATCAAAACTACAAATGGATTCCTAAATGCATGGTATTCTGATGAATCAGCTGTTAGCAGACATAATGAAACAAGCTCCTTATGCAAACTATTCAAAAAAGAAGCAGAGGTCAGGAAAAGAGGCAGACAGATCTAAACACATCTTTCCTATCACATATCTCCCAATCAATACTTGGGTAAGCAGGAACCAACATCAAATGAACAAGAACAATAAAAGAAAAACAGAATATTTGGTATAAATGATGGGGTCCTGTTGGTATCTGATCTTGGTTTATAGAGCTCTGAGGACTACACATAAACAATTTCCTACTCAAAAAGCAATCAAGAAAGGTTTTATGTGCTTTTTAATATTAGATTTGTTTTCGCTGGAATATTGTTTTTATTATTGTTGTGAGCCGCCCCGAGTCTTCGGAGAGGGGCGGCATACAAATCTAATAAATTAAAATTGAATTGAATTGAACAATATCCCAGTTAAGACCTATAAAAGCTGCCACATATGATCTGCCAACAAACTAACATAATGAGGTGAGACCAGCCGTGGGGCACAGAAGAACCAGCAACCCCAAAACTCTCAATCAGCTGGTACCCCTCGGGGTGCACCAAGGATAGATTATGCAAGTACCGAACAGAATGAACTAGCAATCTAGGCTGTCAAGACTGCATTGTGCCTAGCATTTGTACATTTCCCTGACATTGTATGCCATATGTTAAATAATAAATAAAATAACATAATAGAAAGGCTGATCAGGATTTTTCTGACTTTTCAAGGTTAATGATGTGTTTAAAATTCTGACTGATGTTTTAGAATATGCAATATGAAGTTTCCTGTTTTTATTGTTTTTGCTGTTCGGTTTGTTTTATTTCTTTTGGGTTTAGTCATTTTTTTGTCTACTCCTTAAAGGAATAAAAAAGAATAAATAGAGTTTTCCAATTCTATGATTCCCTCAATATTTAGACCTCAAATTTTACTCCAATCAAAGCTGAGTGTGTGAAAGTAAGAGGTTTCTATATCTGCATTAATTCTGCCACATTTGTGTGGAGCTTTTGGGTAATTGATGCCCTTGACAATAGTTCCCCTTCATCAAGATTCAGAAACAAGGTAATTAATTAGAGGCCAGAAGGGGGCTGTTAAGTGTTCATAATGAGCCACTATTGAAAAAAAAATTACAGCTACAGCTACCAATACTTTAGACATCATCCACAACACCGAATTAACAGAGACTTTGAAAGGAAGTACCTTTAACTAACCATACAGAGAAAGGAATGTTTCCAATTCCTTTAAATTAGTTCATATTAAAAAATGAGCATCTGTTAATTTTTGTTTTGCTAACTGTCCCAATATTATTCCACAAGAGAGAATATTCAGACGTTTCTTATATCAGGTAGCATGGAAAGTTTTAAATAATTTTCAGAACAGACTCTTGTAGTGCTTTAGAGTTCAACAAAGTTGATAAGACATAAACTTTAGTACTCTCTAAAAGAGTTAGAATTTTGTATCTACTATACCAGTGATTTTCAAACATATACTGTCAGCTGGGTGCAGGGGCCTTGGTTCTGTCTGTTTTGATGGTGTATATAGAGATTTGAGCTCTTTAAAAAGATGACCCTTCGGGAAGCCATATACAATAAAGATAACATTGTGATACATTGCGATGCATTGTACAGTATATCACCCTCTGCAGGGGCCTCTTATAAAAAGAAAAAGGTCAATAAAGAATTCTATTCTATTCTATTCTATTCTACTCTACTCTACTCTACTCTACTCTACTCTACTCTACTCTACTCTACTCCATTCCATTCCATTCCATCCAGTCCTCCAATCCATCCTACAAAAGCAGCATTGCTCTCCACTCCCTTCGCCTTTCGCCTAGCAGCCAGCCTGGCGCTCTTCTTTTTCCTCCCCATTGCACCCCAGGCAAACTAGCGCTGGTCTTCCTCCTCTACCTCTGGCACACACCAGGTCTGGCTAAGAGGGTGGTGGGTCTCTGAGGAGGAAGTAGCCTCTCCTTCCATCTGCGCTCCCCTCGGTTGTCGTCCCCCCCAGCTCCATAGCCACCCAATATGACATGCCTGAGACTCATGCAGGGATGAAAGAATCGCAAATAGGAGCAGTGCAGGGAAGCAGGCTGTGGATGCCATGCCCTGCCACAAGCTGCCACTGCCCGAAGCCCCCGCTAAAGCCCCCGCTGCTGCCAACGCCACTGCCATTTTCCTGCTTCCATCTCCATTTCCTCTCATTGTTCCACCCCAACCATTGCTCCATGGTTGGAGAGGGGTGAGAAAGCTGAGGGGGACCGCCGTGTGCTTATTGAGCTGCACCCCTGTCAATCATGCACACCTCCTGAATCCCATGTCCCCCTTTTCCCAAGGCTCGGCCTTTCGCTTCCTCTTTCTGAAAAGCAGTTAGACATGCCAGCTGCCACTCCTGCTTGGGGGGAGTTGTTAAGAAAACACGGCCTCACCCTCATTGGGGGGCTGACATGTGACTTAGGCAGTTTTTGTAGCATTCTCTAATTTCCCCGCGGCACACCTGACTATGTCTCACGGCACAATAGTGTGCCGTGGCACACTGGTTGAAAAACACTGTACTATACTAAAAGATGTCAACATGCTTTATTTTTAGAATGGCTATTCCTGAAGCAGTTGTTGGGTACAACACAAACATTCTTTTAATGGTGAGCAGATAAACACATGTAGGATGATTTTGAGGATATTCTTGAAACTTTCATTTCTCTTTTATCATTCAGATAGTATCTGCCAGCATGTTTTGTCTTATTTATCATTTATTTGAAACAATTGTTTAACTGCTTATACAACTGCTTTATTTGGACTGAAATTCAGTTTACTAGTTTTAGTCCAGTGCAGTCTAGACATTGTCTTGTCTATGACATATAAAGATTAGACCTTATTCAAAAGAGATAGGAACAGAGCAATGTGCTGGCAATATTCAATACTCAATCCAAAGTGTTAGTTATGACCTATAAAGCCCTACATGGCATGGGACCAAATGACCTCTGAGACCGCCTTCTGCCACACGAATCCCAGCAACCAGTCAGGTCCCACAGAGTTGGCCTTCTCCAGGTCCCGTCAATTAGACAATGTCGTTTGGCAGGCCTAGGGGGAGAGTATTTTCTGTGGGGACTCCGGCCCTCTGGAATCAGCTCCCCCCAGAGATTCATACTGCCCTCATCCTCCTCACCTTCCATAAGAGTCTTAAGACTCATTTATGCCACCAGGCTTGGGGCTACTAGATCCTTGCCCCCCACCAATGAATGTGTTGAGAGAAAGTGGATTGAATGAAACAACTGTTTTAATGGTTTTGGGGTTTTTTAAATTTAAATTAATTAATTGGATTAAGATGTTTTATATTGTTTTATTATATGTTGTAAGCCGCCCGAGTTCTCAGAGAGGGGCGGCATAAAAATACAATTAATAAATACAATTAATAAATAGACTGATAATATTGTATATTCAAAAGATCTGAATGATCTCTATCAGAGTTTTCAGTTAAAGTTGATATGAAATGAGGAAATAATGGCCTCCAAAACCAGAAGGTTGAGCAGAAATCTCCCCTCTCTATAACATTCCAAGTATGAACAAAATCACTGCAATGCTAGGCTACTCAAAACCACCTAGACCAGAAGTAACAAACTCACCTGTGGGCTAGATGCATCATGTGCTGGCCACTCTCTCTCTGTAGTAAAATGGTCGTGTGATGGCCAATGCAGATTAAATATCAAAATGAGATCTAAAACTCAAAGGAAATAGATTTCAAAGGTTCCTCATTATGATATTCCATCAGTCAGGCAAAACTTTTTTTGGACAAGAATTTTGTCACTGATCTACACTAATTAATGCTTTGAAGTTCCTTCTAGAACAAACAATAAGATCAATAATGGCAGTGATCACAAAACTTTTTCGGCTTGGGTGCCAAAAGGGTACACTCACACATGATAGCATGCACGTGCATGCCCACACCCATAATTCAATGCCTTCCCCCCATGCTTCCCCCGCCCCCATGTGCATGCACAAGCCTATGGGATTCCAGTAGGCCCATTGGGCCATTTTTCATTCTCTCCAGGATTCAGGAAAGCCTCCTGAGGCCTGGGGACAGTGAAAAATGGCCCAACGGGCCAACTGGAAGTTGAAAAATGAAACAGAAATGGAGCTGCCCTACTGCTTACCTTCAGATAGTTGCAACCAGACCTCACACACCTTGGCCCATTTCTTTCGCAGCCAGGAAAGCTTTCTCAAAGGCCTCTGTAGCCAATAACAGAGCTCTGGATTGATCTGGAGCTCTGTTATCAGCTGCAGAGACCTTCAGAAAAGCTTTGCTGGCTGCAGAAGAAATGGGCCAAGGTGTGTGAGGCCAGGTTGCAACTATCCGAAGGTAAGCTGTAGGGCAGCTCCACATCCGTTTCATTTCCCAACTTCCGGTTTTTTGCTGTCCCAAGGCTTCAAGAGGCTTTCTTGAAGCCTAGGGAGAGTGTAAACGGCCAAAAAGAAGGCCAAAAATGAGCTTGCCAGCACGCAGATGCTACATAGGGCAATGCCTTGCATGTCTTGAGATATGGCATGTGTGCCATAGGTTTGCTATCACTGACTTATGGAATTCTTGGTTCTTTTAAGAGAATTAGAAACCTTCCTTGTTATAATAAAGTGAGCAGATTATAACCTCGGTAAAGCGGGACACCGCTGCTTTACCGAGCGGGGGGGGACACATGGACTTTACCGAGCAGGAGGGAGATGGATGACTTTTTTGTGTGTCTGTGTAGAAATACCTCAGCTCTCCAGGATGTTGGAGGTGGTTCTCCTTCTGGCCAACATCTCCAAACCCAAGCCCACAACTGTCCCCTTTGCTGTGTAAGTGTGGAAGCTCCGTGGGCTTGACCGAGGGTGCCTTCCCCCCCACCTCCCTGTGCTGCTCTCCCACCCCAGCTTTCGCTTCACCCTGCAGTTTCCCCATAGTTTCATCCTGGCTGCCTTTTTCCTTTCACTTCTTGACACCTCCTTTAAACCCATTTGCCCCAGCGTGCCTTGTTGCTCCAAGTCTCCACTTTTGCTTCCTCCACCCTTTCCTGTTCCTATCTCTTTTGGGCCCTGGCTGCCTGCCTCCCTCCTCTCAAAAAAGCCCGCTTGCTGAAAGCACTGTGGCCGAGCATGGAGTGGAGAACTTTGTTGCATGGCCCGGAGGAGCATGTTGCCTTTCCCCACATTCAGCTATAAAACTTCTTCACTTTGCAGATTGGCCAACTTCGCGATCAGGAGAAGGAGAAGCTGCCTGAATCGACTTGGTCCATTTCTTAGGTGACCAAACGTCCCGTTTTTAAAAAATCAGAACTTTTAAAAAACACCATGGGATGAGGGACAAATTGCTCAAAAGTGGTACTTTCCCTCCCAAAATGGAACATCTGGTCACCTTAGATATAAAAATAAATAATCTTCAAGAGCCAGGTAGATATTTCTCTTTACTAGATGTAATAAACCAAGCATAACCAAATAAGTGGTTGTGTTATTTTATTTCATTAACCTATCCATTATATAGTAGACTTACTACTAAAATAGAAAGGAAGAGCGATAGTATAATTTCTCCTATCCCCAAAGTGTGTTAAAAGTTGTGCACTAAATGTCATCTCTAAATATCTTCCTCAAAATTTCCGTTCTCAAATAGGACAAGAACATTTTTTCTCATTTTAAATCATTGGTTGTTGCTCTTCTGAATCCGATGTTTCAAACATGCAGTCGGTTTTTCTAAGTTTGCCACTCTACAAATTGGAATCCTCCCACAAATCAATATTTTATTTATTTATTTATTTATTCATTCATTCATTCATTCATTTATTTATTTATTTATTTATTTATTTTCCACCTTATTCCCCCTTGCTTGCTTTTTATAAACAACTCAAAACAGTGAACCTATCTACTACTACTACTACTTCTTCTTCCTACTTTCCCCACAACAACAACACTGTGAGATGGGTTAGGCTGAAAGAGAATGACTGGTCAAAAGGCACCTATCTGACTTTTGTTGCTAAGGCAACGAAAAGAAATGAGTTGGAAACTAGAAGTAAACTTGGGGGGCGGTGTTTAATGTCATTTCTTGCTATTCTGCATATTAGTCTGCTAAAAATCAGAGTGAAGCTGGATGCAGTAAGATTTTTATTTTAGAAAAAAGGCATTCCTATGACTATATAGTGAACCCCATTGAGCAAGCAATATGCATAAACTTTACCTCTATGCTATATTTAACAAAATCCCAAAGATACGTTTTTTCCACGGTGTCTTCCATCAAATCCTATGAATAGAGAGGATGAACTGGTCATAGTCACCTCCCACCTTTAGAGTTGGCAGAAAAACTATACTGGCATGAAATTTGCTGTCCTTATTGCTGAATTTTATCCTGCCGCTATTGCCTCTGGTTGAGGTCACTGCAGTCAACTCAAACTAATGAGTGACAAAGCCTGACAGATTTTATCTACCTTGAGGCTGTCCTTGGACACTACTGGTTGGAATAAAGGGGAAAATACTATTTCAATAGAGATAACAGTTAAGAATGACTTAAGTCCATCTCATTGATGGACTGTGGATGTGATAAAGACCTGAGGTATGGAACACAGCAGAAAAATGTTGTTGCCACGGCATGTTTGTGTTATGATTGGATACAAGAGCCATCATCACAGTGTTTAAAAATTAATTGGCAGTCAACCATCCCTATTTAGTGCCTAGAAAATTAGAAAATTATTGTTTTTTTCCTTAATCCAGTCTTGTTATTCTGCTAGCATTCTTTACCGCCAATTTACTGTGTCTAGGTAGCTATTACTAATAAATATCTGTAAGTGGAATTTGCTTAATATTCTCCAATATTAGCACTAGCCACTGTTCTGTCGGGCTCTCTGGTAGACTCCTCCCAAAAATTCACAGGTACAAATTTCAGACACACACACGTTTGAAAATTCAAAACAATGTTCTTTATAATGAAAATTCACTTAAACTAAGCCCTCTTTTGGTATAGCAAAGAGCACTGGTCTCCAAACAAACTGGTAATTTGTACAAGTCCCTTATCAGTTCTGTGATACTTAGCTTGCAGCTGTGAGGCAATTCACAGTCCTTCTTCTTTCACAAAGTGAAACACACTTTGCTCTGGTTTAGTTTCAAAGTGGGGGAAAATCAGCACACAAAAGGTCAAAGTCAGTAAAGCAGTCATGAAATACAACGATCAGATAATCCTCCACAATGACCAAACCCACAGGCTGCTATTTATAGCAGCCTCACTAATTACCACAGCCCCACCCAACCACAGGTGGCCTCATTTTCTTTGATAATAATCTCTCAGTTGTTGCTGCCTATGCATCGCTCTCCGCATGCGTGGCTGTATCATTCACTCTTGTTCTGAATCCAAGGAGGAGCTAGATAATTTATCTCCTTCTGAGCTGTCTGCCACACTCTCCTCCTCCCTGTCACTCATGTCTTCTTGGTCAAAGGAGCCTTCATCATCAGATTCCACCAGGGGCAAAACAGGCCTGCAGCATGTGGATGTCTCCCCCACATCCACAGTCCTTGGGGCAGGAGCTGGGCCAGAGCTAACCACAACAAACACTATGTAGTGATTCTTTTAAAAGAAATTAAAATATCCATTATCACATAAACTTGTATGTATGATGTGAACCCTTACATGAAACATTTCATCCTATGCTGAATATGAATCTATTGTGGGGAAAAGTATTAATGCAAATGTTGTGGTGGAATGCCAGAAGATAGATAAAATATAAACTCTGTCATGAATAGCCAAAAAAAAACCCCAAACCCAACAACGGAGCAAAACTCTGAGGAAGAAAATCTTTTTATTGAAGCAGTGATGATTGGGTTCCAGTTTATAGAAAAGCAGAACAGAGCACAATAAAAGGATATTTAGAGGAGAATCAGAACTGCAGAAAAAACAATTGCTGCCAACCTGCCTTCCATTGAGGACCTGTATACTGCA
Organism: Erythrolamprus reginae; assembly: GCF_031021105.1. Classification (NCBI taxonomy): domain Eukaryota; kingdom Metazoa; phylum Chordata; class Lepidosauria; order Squamata; family Dipsadidae; genus Erythrolamprus; species Erythrolamprus reginae. Next base: position 78,642,527 of record NC_091950.1, read on the forward strand.
CAAGTCAAAAAGAGGGCGGGTAAAATATTTACTGACCCCTCACATCCTGGACACAAACTGTTTCAACTCCTACCCTCAAAATGTCACTACAGAGTACTGCACACTAAGTCAACTAGACGCAAGAACAGTTTTTTCCTGAATGCCATCACTCTGCTAAACAAATAATTCCCTCAACACTGTCAAACTATTTACTAAGTCTGCACTATTACTACTAGTTTTCTCTCATCATTCCTACCACCCATTTCCTCCCACTTATGACTGTATGACTGTAACTTGTTGCTTTTATCCTTAAGATTTTTATTAATATTGCTTATTTGTCCCCTATAATCATTAAGTGTTGTACATCATGATTCTTGACAAATGTATCTTTTCTTTTATGTACACTGAGAGCATATGCACCAAGACGAATTCCTTGTGTGTCTTATCACACTTGGCCAATAAAGAATTCTATTCTATTCTAAAAAAGAATATAGGAATTTTGAAATGTACAGCTAGAAATTCAGGAGTCCTAATTTGCTGTCAGTATTTAAGAAGAAAACAGGGTTATGCTTTGTCTATATAGAATAAATAGAGCAGTTTTGGATTGAGAGAGTATACAAAATGTAGAAGTAACAATAACAACAGGGCTTTGGCTTATACACTGCTTCATAGTGTTTTACAGCACTCTCTACATCAGGAGTGTCAAACTCAATTTCATTGAGAGCTGCCTCAAGGTTGTGTTTGATCTTGGTGGGAGGTAGGGTGGGCTGGACCATTTAATGTCAATCATATCTGGGGCACCTATGGTGGCCCGAGCACTCCTAAGCTCCATTTTGGCTGGGGCGGCCTCCTGCAACACTCTGCCAGTGAAAACAGCTTGGGGAGGCACACATGTCCCTCGCGAACTCTGTTTTAAGCTGGGACAGCCTCCTGCAACACTCTGCCAGCAAAAAGAGAACTTGGGAATACATATAAGCCCCACAGCCTTCATTTTCACTGGCAGAGGCACTGCGGGCTGGTCCTTTGCTGTTTCCAGAGTGACCCGCAGGCCAGATATAATCACTCTGTGGGTCAGATCCAGCCGATGGGCCTTGAGTTTGACATTCCTATTTTACATGGTTTACATTATCAGCAGAGTCAGCCTACAACACTGCATTCGAAGCACTGCACCACTATGACTCATAGTACAAAATAATGGACAAATAAATGTAAGTTAAAATGGGCCCTTTTACCCAGTTCAGAGATTCCAGGGTCTCTAGAAGAATGAGGAGCAAATAGGAAGAATTATTTATTTAAAGCAGGAAGCTCAATGAGCAGAAGGCAAGGATTTAAAAGTGTGATGTGGTAGCATCTGGAGCTGAAGTAGAGGGAGGAATTAAGAGACTTGGAATCATTGAAAGGGAGGAAGTGGTAGGAAGGAGACCCTCCCTAAATCCTGGACTGCTGATCAACAGCAATAGCACTTAGACTTAAAAATTGCTTCACACTGCTTTACTGTCCTCTCCAAGTGGTTTGCAAAGTCAGCATATTGCCTCCAGCAATCTGGGGCCTTATCTAGTTGTTGTTTAGTAATTAAAGTTAGTCTGGTTGGAGTCTTGTAAATAGGTGAGTAGCAATAAACATATTCTGTAATCAACTCCCACTGTCATTTAAGATTCCTTGCACTTGACATAAGAATGAATTCAAAAGGAATGCACTAAATAGAAGGGAGGTAGGAGTTGCATTAGATATGTTTGTTTATATCCATTGATATGGCTTCCCTGAGATTGCCATTCATTCAAGCACTTTATGGGATTTAACTGATCCTGATTTGGGAACTGATCTAACCCGGGAAACCCAATCATGTCTGCAGGGCCATGCAAAAGACCAAGAGACTCAGAGCCAATCTGATCTCCTGGGAAATGATATTCCACAGGGCAGATGCCAGGAAAGAAAAGTCTCTTTTCCTCAGTGTTCACATAAAAACTCTTTAATTGAAGGGATCCATTACTTGCTAGATATAATGAGATAAGTGAAGGCAATTCAGGAGAAACATTCCTACAAATTATGGTCAAATATGAAGGGATTGCATAGATATATTGAGATCTAAGATTTGAGGGGCCACTTGAGAATACTTGGGTAGGTAAACAAGTAGTATTCTATAGATGATCTGGCACATTAGACAGCAGAACAGTATAGGACAGTGATGGCGAACCTATTCACAGGTGCCATAGGTGGCACATGGAGCCATATCTGCTGGCACATGAGCTGTTGCTCTAGCTCAGCTCCAATGTGCATGTGTGTGCTGGCCAGCTAATTTTTGGCTTACACAAAGGTTCTGGGAGGGCGTTTTTGACTTCCAGAGAGCCTCTGGAGAATTGGGGAGGGCTTTTTTATCTCCCCAGGGAAGCTTTTGGAGCCTGGGGAGGGCAAAACACGAGTCTATTGGGCCACCAGAAATTGGGAAATAGGTCATTTCCAACCTCCAGAGGGCCTCTAGGGGGCAGGAAAAGCTGTTTTTGCCCTCCCCAGGCATTGAATTATGGGTGTGGGCACTCACACATACACAATAGTATGTGCCCATGCTCCTTTGGCACCTGAGGAAAAAAAGGTCCGCCATAACTGGTATAGGAGGAGGAAAAGTGTACTAGGCAGCAATTTATGGAAAAAGAATCTGAGCGTCTTTGCAAAACCTGAGTCAAGAGTGGCAACTACTTTTTTAAAAGGCCAAAACAATCCTAGACTGCATCAATGAGGCAGGGAAGTGCCAAATTCAGAGAAAGAGTCAAAGGAAAGCCATAATCTTTTAGATGTTCTATAACTATGTTTTCCCCCTCATTTTCCATACTCATATATTGCAACCAAACATGCTCCCTAATTGTTTAGTTTGCTATTTCCTCTCCAAGTCGGAAATAGTACATTTGTCTATCTTGAACAAAGGGAATCATATTTTAGAAAGAATATTGATAACTACGTCCAAAAGAATTGTTCATTAAGTTTGTAGAAGCCAGGGCAAGAAACACTGATTTATATGAGAAGGAAATATGTATCAATTAGACAGTAAGAAAAAGAATTCCTAAGACTAGGGCTTGTTTAACAATGGAACAGAAGGCAGTGGACTGTCCTTCATTGCAAGTGTTTAAATTAGACTGAACAGCAATATATTGGATATGCTATATCAGCAAATTTCTATACTGTATAATAGATTAAGCTATGAGCTCTGAGATGTCTTCTAAGCATTATTTTTTTTGATCCTATGTTTTCCAGTTTTGCAGATATTCTGAGTCCCAATTAATCCATCTCAGTAATTTATAACCAATTAAAAATAATTCTACATGTCCAAAGCATCACCATAACCACTAATGCAACCAAAGTTCCTTTCCCCATTCTGTTCCAACTAACTTTAACATTTTTAAAGTTTATTTTACTTAAAAGTTAATTAAATTATTTTACTTACAAAGGTAATTAAAGGAGAAGCAAAGTAAAATGCCAGCTTCTACCTTGATCCTTATTTAGAAGAATGCCCACAGAGGCACCCTGGGCATTCTAAGAAAGTAATAACCGTTGATGGCTACTATCCAACATTTTTATGGAAATATGTACCTGTTACAAGGAATAAAAATGATATGCTAGTGGGGGCGGTGATCCTACAGGATTAGGGAGGATGGTGGAGACAGAAAAGACAATGGGGAGCAAGTTCACCAAATTATGTTCAGGGAATTGTGGGCACGTCTATCATGGAAGCTTTTTTGTTAGAAAACGTATGATATGCTCTTAATTTTCCAACTTTCCCTACCCAATACAGAATACAGAAAAATAGAGTTGGAAGGGACATTAAAGGTCTTCCACAACCCAACCTCCTGACCTCGCTCAAGCAAGAGACCCTATACCGTTTCAGACAAGTGACTGTCCAGTGTCTTCTTAAAAGCCTACAGTGATAGAGCACCCCCAACTTCTGAAGGCAAGCCATTCCACTGATTAATTGTTCTCACTGTTAGGAAGTTTCTCCTTAATTCTAAGTTGCTTCTCTCCTTGATTAGTTTCCATCCATTCTTTCATGTCTTGCCTTCTGGTGCTTATCTCTGATCTAAATACCCAGTTGTCTTTCCAGTAACAGGCACCTTTTGTCCCAAGGTCTTAGTGCAGTGTTGGAAAAACTTTTTGGCACTGAGTGCTGAAATGGGGGGGAGGACAACATGCCAGAAATCAGAAAAGCAGCCGCCCAGTGCACATGTGAGTGCCAGGAAGATGATCTTCCAGTTTCTGGCCCACGCATGCACATATTAGAAACCAAAAGATCAGGATCTTCTCAGGACATGCATGCATACTAGGTGGTTGCTCTTCCTGTTTCTGGTGCTCCTATGTGCATGTAGACCAGCTGGCTGGCTCAATGGAACCCAGAAGAGCAACGAGTAATGGTTCATGTGCCCAGAGAGATGGCTTTGCATGCCACTTCCGGCACACGTGCCATATCTTCACCATCATGGTCCTAGTGTGACCAAAGACTGACTAGAAGCTGCAATGGGAAGCAAACAATATACAGTGATACCTCATCTTACAAACGCCTTGTCATACAAACTTTTCGAGATACAAACCCGGGGTTTAAGATTTTTTTGCCTCTTCTTACAAACTATTTTCACCTTACAAACCCACCGCCGCCGCTGGGATGCCCCGCCTCTGGACTTCTGTTGCCAGCGAAGCACCCGTTTTTGCACTGCTGGGATTCCCCTGAGGCTCCCCTCTATGGGAAACCCCATCTCTGGACTTCCGTGTTTTTGCGCTGCTGCAGGGGAATCCCAGCAGGGGAATCCCAGCAGCACAAAAACGGGTGCTTCGCTGGCAACGGAAGTCCGGAGGTGGCGTTTCCCAGCGAGGGGAGCCTCAGTGAAATCGCAGCATCACAAAAACACAGAGGTCCGGAGGTGGGGTTTCCCATGGAGGGGAGCCTCAGCGGAATCCCAGCAGCACAAAAACGGGCGCTTCGGCTGGCAAAAGGGGTGAATTTTGGGCTTGCACGCATTAATCGCTTTTCCATTGATTCCTATGGGAAACATTGTTTCATCTTACAAACTTTTCACCTTACGAACCTCATCCTGGAACCAATTAAGTTTGTAAGACAAGGTATCTCTGTATACTCTTTCTCCTCTTCTTTCTCAGGAAAGAATATTTGCACAGTCACTGTCTTCAAGCTTTAACAGGGCCTTTCCACTGAATTTTGGTGACATTTTATTTTTTTATTTTTATTTATTTATTTATTTATTTATTTATTTATTTATTGTTTGTTTGTTTGTTTGTTTGTTTGATTGATTTATTTCTATGCTGCCCTTCTGAAGGTGATTCATTATTAATAATTTTTCATTATTAAAGTTCAATTGATGCCAAGATGGGGGGAAAGAGGCAGACTTGGATTTCAAGAGGTTTTGACCAGTTCTGGAGAAATGGTAGCAGAAATTTTGAATAGTTCGAAGAACCAGTAGCAGAAAATTTAAGTATTTTGGAGAACCAGTAAATAGCACCTTTGACTGGCCCTGCCCCCATCTATACTCTGCTTCCTGAGTCCCAGCTGATCAGAGAAAGTGGGGATTTTGCCCGGGAGTGGGGAGGAAATGGGGATTTTCCTTCCCCTGCCACACCCACCAAGCTATTCCCACCAAGCCATGTCACATCCACCAAGCTATGCCCACAGAACAATAAAAAAATTGTATCCCCCCAGTGGAAGGGAGATGAATGGTGGCTGATTCAAACATTTTGCAAGAATAAAAAGTCACTTCTCCTTTGCCAAAAGGCTATTCCGTTCAAGATTCATAATATGCCGTTTTAGTCACCATTTCAGAAACAAAAAAATACACATGTTGCTAGACTGGATAGACAGGGCTGTGTTTGTTTGTGGGATTGTGCTTGTTTTTTTTAGCTGCTGCACCTGCTTCATTTTTTGCCTCCCCATTCAGCCAGATCTGCCAACTTATTCTGATTGGATTGCTTTGGAAGTCACTCCAAAGTCACAGTGGCTAAATGGGATGAAACTGTAAGACAGAAATGCATTTCGGTTAATACTCTAGGAAGTTAAGCCAGTGCCAGTCCTAATTCCCTAAAGAAAACAAATCCACAATAATCCATCTTTTAATTCTGAACATAGTGGCTCAATGCTGAATAATATTGTACATGCATAATTTGCCCAGAGCCCTCCACCCGATTCTCCACTTATCTTCCCAGCCTCCTGTTGTTTTTATTCATTCACTTTTAGGTCACTGAGCAGCATAAATATAAAGGTGTTATTTTCACCAAAACCACTGATGGTTGGGTATTTCCCGAAATAGTACAAAGAAAAATAGGGGGGGAGGGAGGAATAGTTGTCAAACATTGTCTTTTGATAACTGGACTGGAACACTTCTTTTTAAAAAGCTCTGTTTAAACTTGAAACATGTGTTTCCAAATGTATCACCGTTGTGTTGGAAACGTAAAAAAGAAATAGGATCCTTTTTTTCATTTATGGTGGATATGCACCAAAACAAGAACCAATTGGAATATGATAGGGAAATGGTTAACAGAAATTCTAAAGGAGGAAATAGAGAAAAAGCCAGAATTTTTTTTATTAGGGATTTTTAATAAAGTATATAAAAAAGAAAATAAATACTTATTTACCCATATTCTAACGGCGGCTAGGATAACATGCCCAATTATGGAAAAGCGAGGATGCACTAAGAGAAGAAATGATAATTTTAAAAGTTATGGAATGCACCGAGATGGATATGTTGACCAAGAAATTAGAAGGGAAAGAGGAAATAGATTATTATAGGGTATGAGATAAATTTTACAATTGGTTAAAACAAAGAAATGGCTAACTAAGAGAAGACAAATGAACGGTTCAAAAAGATCAATAACTGATATGTTTATCTTTCGAAATGAAATTTACTGTGTCTTTTTTTTCTTTTCTGATCTTTTCTTTTCTTATGAAATGTAAATTTAAATATATAGGCAAAAATGTTCTCAAATAGTGTAAAAATGTATATATCTACGTTTGTGCTTCTGACGGAAATTGGGATGTAATTATCCCAAATGTGTGTGATTTCTTTTATCTCTCTGTGTGTGTTTTTATGTGCGTGTTTTAAATAAAATAAAAAATTGAATTTCTTTTAAAATAAACTTTAAAAACTGGCCAGTTAAAGAGCAATGTGAACAAAGATAGACTTTTTGATTGTAAATAAGAATCTCATTTGCTCAAATAAGATATTTGTGGAGGTTACAAAATGGCAGAAATGCAATCAAATCAGGTTTAATTCCTGAGGCCTACATGGGCTCATCCATCCAACTTTCTAGGGAATAGTGTAGAAGCTATTCACTATTGCTGCCTCCAGGACATTGGGATTCTTATTTCTCAATCAAATTCCTGAAATTCCCGGGAGGATTGCTATGTTCCCATCCAAATATTAACCAGGCCAAACTCTATTTAGCTTTCAAAGTGAACCAATATCAGCCAGAAGCTAGCATACAGTACTTGCATTATCCAAAATGCAGTAGATGTAATTCTATAATGTCACTCAAATTATGCAGATGTATTGGAACACCTCCTCTTTGCATTAAAAATGCACCCCAATAGAAATGTGCAAAACAAAAGAATGTACTGATTCAACTGTATGTAATATAGCATGGGTAAGTTGCTATATAAAAAAATAATAACAACAATTGTAAACATTGTGTCTTATTTTTACTGTACCACATAAGAAGAGTTAACATTTATCTCCCTAGTCATCCATATTGCTTTTTTGCTTTGGGGAGTGGCAAGAAGGCCTTATTACAGTGATCCCTCTATTATCGCGAGGGTTCCGTTCCAAGACCCCTCGCGATAATCGATTTTTCGCAATGTAGGGTTGCGGAAGTAAAAACACCATCTGCGCATGCATGCCCTTTTTCCCATGGCCGCGCATGCGCAGATGGTGGAGTTTGCGTTCCCCGCCGCCCACGCAAAGGGGAAACCCCGATTCAGCTCCTCGCTGCTGCTGCGCTACCGAGAAGATCAGCTGTTGGGCGGCCGAAGGAACCTTCCCTGGGTCTTCCCCTCTTGCTGGCGGGCGGGCGAGCGGCGGGCATCAGCGAGGAGCCGGGGTTTCCCCTTTGCGTGGGCGGCCGGGAAGACCCAGGTTGGAGGTTTGGGGGGGGGCTGGGAAGCCCCCCATGCCGGCGGCGACCTTTTAAAACAGCCGCGCGGCTTCCCAACTGAGTCCTGAAGCCAAACGCGGAAGTTCGCCTTTGGCGTTTGGCTTCAGGACTCAGTTGGGAAGCCGCGCGGCTGTTTTAAAAGGTCGCCGCCGGCATGGGGGGCTTCCCAGCACCCCCCCCAAACCCAGGTTGGGGGTTCGGGGGGGTGCTGGGAAGCCCCCCAGGCCGGCGGCGACCTTTTAAAACAGCCACGCCGCTTCCCAGCTGACTCCCGAAGCGAAACGCGGAAGTGGTTTTTTAAAAAATTAATATTTTTTTTTAAATCGCGATATAGCGTTTCGCGAAGATCGAGATCGCGAAACTCGAGGGATCACTGTATAGGCAAATGAAAATGTGTGTTTATTTTACCAACAGCAGCATATTGAAACATTTTCATTAGAATCATAGTTAGAGAAGAAATGATTAAGAATCTTTTCCCATGGACTCTGGAGTCTTCATAACTGCTGCTGATGGTGTGCCTTCCTCAAACACAACCCCAGAAGCACCTAGCATGGTTCTTAATAATGTATTTAACACCTTACATATACTTTTAAAACAGTGAACATAAGACCTGGTCTTTGAATTGTAAATTATATTAACAGCAGAAAGGATACTCCACATTCTAAATTAGTGCTGCTTAAATGATTCAGAAACTTCTATGGCTGCCTCCGGTTGTAGTAATTGACATTTTCATAATAGGATTGGCCTTCATTATGCAAAGCTCTGATACTCCTGAATTGTGTTTTTCTATTATTCAACACCAGTAAAAGAGTGAACCAAAATGTGGATATTATGTAACAGCTCCATGACCTTTGTAATGATTGTATCATTCACACACACACACACAAATACCAGTGTGAAAAGGTTCTTGCTCTCTCTCTCACACACACACTCTCTCTTTGTTCCCCTCTTTCTCTTTCTTTTTTTCTCTTTCTCTTTCTTTTTTTCTCTTTCTCTTTCTTTTTCTTTCTCTCATTTTAATCTAGGTTTCATTTATGTCTTTGGAAAAAACATCAATTCTACTTAATGCAGAATATATGCATGATGTAGAACAGTGTTTCCCGACCTTTTTTGAGCCGCAGCACATTATTAACATTTACAAAATCCTGGGGAACATTGAGCGGGGGGGGGGGGGGGCAGGGGGCTAAAAAAGTTTGGACAAAAAAACCCTCTCTTCCTCCCTTTCGCCTTATTTATCTCTCCCTCCCTCTTTCTTTCCCTCTCTCTCTCCATCCCTCTTTCTTTCTTCCTTCCTCTCTTTTTTGCTCTTTCTCTCTCTCTCCTTCCCTCCTTCTTTCTCTCTTTCTTGCTTTCTCTTGCTCTCTTGCATTCTTTCTCTCTCTTTCTCTCTCACTTTCTCTCTCTTTTATTCTCTCTCTTTCTCTCTCCCTTGCTTTCTCTCTCTCTCTTGCTTTCTCTCTATCTTTCTCTCTTGCTTTCCTTCTCTCTTTCTCTTTCTCTCTTGCTTTCTCTCTCTCTCTCTCTTTCTTTTTCTCTTTCTCTCTCTCTTCCTCTCTCTTGCTTTCTTTCTCTCTTGCTTTCACTCTCACACATTCTCTTTCTCTCTCTCTTGCTTTCTCTCTCCCTTGCTTTCTCTCTCCCTTGCTTTCTCTCTCTCTCTTTCTCTTTCTCTCTTGCTTTCTTTCGCTCTCTTGCTTTTTTCTCTTTCTCTCTCTCTCTCTTCCTCTCTCTCTTTCTATTTCTTGCTTTCTTTCTCTCACCCTTGCTTTCTCTCTCTCTTGCTTTCCTTCTCTCTTTCTCTTTCTCTCTTGCTTTCTTTTTCTCTCTCTTTCTTTCTTTCTCTTTCTTTCTCTCTCTCTTCCTCTCTCTTCCTCTTTCTTGCTTTCTCTCTCTCTCTTGCTTTCTCTCTCACACACACTCTTTCTCTCTCTCCCCCTTGCTTTATCTCTCTCTCTCTTGATTTCTCTCTTGCTTTCCTTCTCTCTTTGTCTCCCTTGCTTTCTCTCTCTCCTTTTTCTCTCTCTTTCCCTCTCGTTCACCACGCCAGCAACAGAGAGAGAAAGAGAGAGAGAGCGGAGAGAGTGGAGGGCGGCTTGCGATCTGCGGCCCCCTGGATCAGCGGCCCCACATGGCCCCAGCACGGACTCCGCCGTTGCCTTCGCCTCCGCCTAAGAGGCAGCAGCTACATTCACCCCTTCGCCCTCCCAGGCGTTTATGATGCTCAGCGCCCGGCCACGTGCCGCCTCCACCTCCCGGTACCCCGCCCAAATTCTACCTGAAGGAATGGGTGGTGGGGCACCACGAAGGGCGGTGCTTGAAGGCCACTACAGCGCTGTTATTGTCATCACGGCACAAAGCCACGCAGTCTCGGATCGCTCGCTTCTCCGGCCAGCAAGCCGGCTGCCTGGGAAAGCGGCACGCTTTTTAAACACGCGCTTTACAAACGCGGTGCTTTCCTGGGCAATCGGCTTTGCTTGCCAGAGAAGGGAGCGATTCAGGACTGCGTGGCTTTGCGCCACTTCAAAAATTTCTGCGGGGGTGGGTGGGTTTCCTAATGGCTGTGGGGGCGCACGCCCACGCAACTTAGAAGCAACAGTGGTCGCCGTCCTCCCACCGGGCCCCAAAAGCTCACTTGCCGTCGCTGCCAGGGAAGCTCCAGCCAGGCCAGGCTCGCGGCACACCTGACCATGTCCCGCGGCACACTAGTGTGCCACAGCACACTGGTTGGGAAACACTGATGTAGAAGAATAGCTGTAATCTAGAGTTTGGACATGTATAATTCAAGCTGATAAGTTCAATATGCAAAAGAGAACCAAGTGAGATGTCAGTATCATTGTGGGATTAATAACCAGAAATCCCTAAGTAAAATGTGTTGCCCACAATAATCTGTCATTTTTTCGAAATAGTTTTATGTAAAATATCATGGTTAAGAAAGAACAGTATCCAAGCATCTCTCATATTTACTTTTTGCATCCAGTCAAAATATTTGAGGAACATTAACAATTGCACAGTTTTATTTACAGGAAATGAAATGTAAAGACTTGTATGATACCAGTCTCTCTGAAATATGTTATCATTTCAGATTACCTTCTTTCCAATTAAGAGTTCAGCTAGTTTATTCTCCAGGGCCCTGTGCTGGTCAAGTTCCATGAAAAGTTACTCAAAACAGCAGTCTTCAAGATATAAAGATAAAATAAAAGCCTCTTCTGTCATTGATTGATCAGGAACAGGGACTCAGTTTTAGCTAAGAACAGTGCTACCTTGTGATTGAATAATATAAAGATACTCTCTAGCCTCTTTGTTTTTCTATTCCAGAAGTTGACAGGGTGATTGCATTATCTGCACTCTATCAAAAAATCCAGTAAGTGACTTTATGTCTAACATCACCATTGATTATGACTGACTGCGTGCCTGTACATGCAATATACTGCCTACACAGTAACTATCTGTTCAGATATTGCTTTCCACCATATGGTCAGTACACCTTAGTCTGTGGATATCTGGAAAATGAAATAATTTTTAGTCTAGTGCATATCCTGGGAACTGGGCATGGCTAGTTTGATCAGGAGAAGGACCAGGGGAGAATGATAGCACTGTTTCCATATCTCAAGGGGTTGCCACAAAGAAGAAGGAGTCAACCTATTCTCCAAAGCACCTAAGGGTAGAACAAGAAGCAATGGGTGGAAGCTGAACAAGGAGAGAAATAACTTAGAACTAAGGAGACATTTCCTGATAGTTAGAACAATTAATCAGTGGAACAGCTTGCCTACAGAAGTTGTGAATGATGCAACACTGGAAGTTTTTAAGCAGATGTTGGATAACCATCTGTCTGAAGTAATGTAAAGTATGCTGCCTAAGCAGGGGGTTGGACTAGAAAACCTCCAAGGTCCCTTCCAACTCTGTTGTTGTTGTTATTGTTGTTGTTGTTGTTGTTATTATTATTATTATTATTATTATTATTATTATTATTATTATTATTATATCCATGGAGATTCTCAGTCATCCAGGTCATGGTTGTCCCAAAGATGCTTTTCAAGAGGCAAAAACATATTTTGCCATTAATTGCAAGGTACGCTGGCCACTCAGACACTACCTATCTCCAGTGGCTGCTTAAAGATGAACAGGCCATAATTATAGCACAGGTGACCAGATTCTGTGCAGCAGCATTGGGGATTTGTTTTCAAATATCTGCCTTCATCATAGCAAGATATGTATATCTTTTGTATAGTTACAATGGGTCAATTTTGGTTGGTCAGCCAAAAGTCATGAATTCTGTAAGTCATTTGTCTCCAGATGTCCAAGAACCTCAACACCTAGCATGTCTTTGTTGACTTGGGTGATGACCAATTTGGTGATGGTTATAACTTTGGATGGTCAATGAAGTGCTGTAAGACAAGGACTACATTTATCACCCAAGAATCTGCTACTAGGATCAAAGAGATTTAAAAATATTTAAATTCTAAGAATCTGAAATGGTTCTTGGATGTTCTGTCTTTATTGTATTGATGGTCCTTGACTATAATAAAGGTTTTACTTATTTACAAGAGGCAACTGGAATTTCTGGGGGTTTTTTTCCTTTGAAGACATTTCACTTCTGAACCAAGAAGCTTTATCATTTGAGAAGCAAAATGTCTTCAAAGAAAAAACAGACAGTCCAGTTGCCTCTTGAAAAAGCACCTTTGGGTTTCGTCTAGGGGTGGGTTCTAACTTACCGCGCTGTTGGTTCGCTTCCTCCTGCACCACATAGGTGCACGTGCATGCAGTGTTGAAAAATCTGGGGAATAAATATTTTTTTAAAAAGCTGAAAAGAAGATGGTGACCACATACACAGTGCCAGAAACTCAGCTTCTGTGCATGCTCAGGAAAAAAATGTAAAAAATAATAATTAAAAAAAATATTCAAACGAAATTAAAAATAAAAAAAGAGAGATGACATCGCCCATGGAGCAGCACCAGCAGGTCGCTACTGGTTCAGACTTGGCTTGGTCTAGTGGTTAAGGCACCATTTTTAGTTGTACTTTTTTAATATATTAGATTTATCCTGTACGCTTTGTTTTTATACTTATTCTGTGAGCTACCCTGGGTTTTCGGAGAAGGGCAGCATACAAATCTAATAAATTGAATTGAATTGTCTTGTCTTGTAGAAACCAGGAGACTGCAAATTCTAGTTCCATCTTAGACATGAAAGCTAGTTGGGGAACTTTGGACCAGTCTTTCTTTCTCAGTCCATCCACCTGTGGGGAATATAGGAGGAGCAAAGCATATTAGGCATGTTTGCCATCCCGAGTTATTTCTAAAAATAATAAATATGAGATAAAGATTAATCAATGAATGAATTAAATCAATTGTCAATATTATAATCATCTGCTCCCACCATTAATCATGGGGAAGCCTAATCAAGGAAAAGGTTTATTTGATGTACAAATTCACATTCTTTGAAATGCTCCTGTGCAAATGGTTCCCTCTCTTTCCTGACATGAAAGATGCTTCTGTTTACACACCAAGCTTTCACATTTAGCAAGAAAAATTAAGTAGTCTACCTGTTTCTTACTATCACAGGAGGCAATTACAGTAATTTGATGATTGGCAAAATCCATCTCAATTTGCTATTAGGGAGATGGAATGGCTGCAAGTAGAAGAAACGATGATTTAACTTCCTATTAACAATCTTGTTTGGTCTTTGAGGAGTCAGTGAAGGACTACCAAAATTTTTACTACCGCACTGTGGATGTGGCTTATGCAAGGCGCCCTGCATTTTCTTTCAACATCTTTCAGTGCAGATTGGGTGCTCTGGGGTGGAGCTCCATTTTTGCTACCCTACTGCGTTCCCCCCCCCACCTGGGAAGCCGCCCACCCCTGCGTCTAGTAGACTTCTCGTTAAAGAATTGAATGAAGCAAAGTTAAATCAAAATCTTAGTTTATGTGGTTAATGTAAATTAATTTACTTTTACCACCAAATGAGAAGAAAGGGCTCACTGGAGAATAGCCTAATCCTGGGAATGATTAAGGATAAAAAAGAAGGGGGTGACAGAGAATGAGGTGCCTGAATGGAGTCACTGAAGCAGTGTGATCTTAATTGGACTCCAGAGGATGGTAGAGAACAAGAAGACCTGGAGGAATGTTGTTCATGGGGTCATGAGGGGTCGGACACGAGTTCACGACTAATAACAACAAAATTATTCTAGCCAGAACATAGAACCACTCAAACAAGTGCAAAATCGGAAAACGGAGAGACCTAGAATTGCCATGGGCCCCACACAACTTAATGGTTGACATAATCTTCATCAAATTAAATGTTATGCACAACGTGTTTAATTTCATCTTGTGTATTTAAAATGTATTCTCTTTTACATTAAATTTAAATTCATCAGCAACCTTTGGAGAAAACTCAGAGAGACGCACCCTGGGTTTTGAGAAGTCTTCATGCAGCTTTGGAAACAGTTTGTCTATTGCTGCTGTGTAAATTGTGATAATGGGCAAAGCTACTCCAATGGCTCATTTATATAACTTTATATTATGAAGAACTGCTGGTAGAAGAAAACCTTGGATGCTAAACTGATGCCAATTAAGTTATGGAAATCTTGATATTTTCCTTATGTAAAATATGATTTTGTGAGGTGAACAGAAAAACAGACAATATTTTATGGCCATGCAATCAACCATCACTATTATGAGCAAAGTAAAAGCTAGGCTCCTTTTCTACTTCCAATGTAGAAATTATTTTAAACAGTTCTACTAACAAGGCCATCAGCAGTGACCTTGGCCATATCACTTTGGCCATATCACCTAGGCCACATCATATGTATATTTTTCCTAAATGCGGCAGAAGGCAGTCCCGTAGGTATTCTGGTCCGATGCCATGAAATGTTCCCTCTAATTTTTTTTCGGTGTGGGCGGAAAAGTATAGTGTCTGAGTGACAGTCCCTTTGGGACTGGGCGGCATAGAAGTATAAACAAACAAACAAACAAACAAACAAACAAACAAATAAATAAGGAAAAAATTCCCTTCTTTTTTTATTAAAAGAAATTAATAATAAAACAAAACCAAAATCTATTACTATTATTACTATCTTCTCCTCTTTTTCCATCCCTGTCTCCTCCCCCCTTGTGTGTGTGTGTGTGTGTGAATTCTTGAACCATTTCCAATAACAGGTGAGCTATTGGAAATGGTTCAAGAGTTCACACACACACACACACAAACGGCTGGGGTTTTTGGGGGCACACGCATGCGCATGCGCGCAGCTTACAGGGAACGCTGATGCCATGTAGGGCGTTATAGGTCATTTCCAACACTTTGAATTTTAGACCGGAAACTGATCAGCAACTAGTGCAAGCCGCAGAGTGTTGATGAAACATGGGCGTACCTAAGAGAAGCTAATTCCAATTGACCTCTCAAAGGAGTGCCTTTTATAACCAAAAATTATTGAAATGACATATCTTTACATGTCTTCTGATTTTTAATGCATATGTTGATTAACAAATTTCACTTAAATCAATGTAATGATGATTAGGGATGTTTACATTTTCTCTTTTTAGAGTAAATGTATTCTGTTCTGAATCAGATTGATGTGCCCTCCAAAATGGTTTCACATCAATTGTAGCTATGGTAATCTATAATTGATTGTGGTGAAATGAGAGATTTTCAGGTTTTGATTACAATATTTTCCTAAGTAGTACTTACATTCAGCTTTCAGAAGCTTTCCCCTTTCTATTTTTGTGGCTATGATACTGTGTGTAGAAATGTGATGAAAATGTAGTACCTATGGTGGTGTATTAGAGTACTATAGGGGAAAAAATATTACCTCAGACTGCAGTATTCTATGATATTCCAATTTTGGCTTCTTCAAATTTCCTACATCATTTTTGCTTCAATAGATAATTCAAGTATATTTTATTGGGTTAGCTACTTCATACCAACAATTAAATTGAGCTCCTGTCTGCCATAATATTTTGCTATGTAGGAATTACTGGCAGCAATGGAAAATAGTCCATTGAACCTAGCTTTACTGGCAATAGTAAAAGCCTATTGAATCCTGTCCCTGAAAAACCATTAGTCAGTAATTAAAAGTTAATATGCTTAGAAAGATGTCCTCCCCATCCATCACCAATAAATACTGCATCTTCTACATTGCCTGCAAAATAAATTATGACCAGTTTATTGGAGAAAAATGTGTAAATGTTAAATTTAATTTTTTTGCTATGTTGTCACTTGCAATGGGGAAATCAATTTTAGCAAAGGACTGGAAGCTATTTTGGAAAATGTTAAAGGTTAGCTTGTTTGAAATCTAATGAAAGCTGGGTGGCTATAAGCAGACAATTTAAGAAGGAGAGTCTCTATGTGGTTATTCACAAAATAACTGGGATTAGAGAAGGCGGATTTGGTTCCATATTTATTTATTTATGTGTGTATTTGTTTCATTTTATTTCTAAACCCACTCATCTTAGTAAACAAATCTGACTGACTCACAATTCATATATATATTTATTAAGTGGTGACAAGGTTTTGCAGACTAAAATAGTCTTTTGAAAGCATCCATGAATATGATCAAAAAATATTATTTTCAAGATAGGATTCTGACAGGATTGCTTGGGAAAAATTAAATGTTTCTTTCAATTACAGTTTGAATAGAAAAAATGCATTGTTCACACATTAATGTTGTGGTCAAAAAGAGTAGATACACTTAATGTGTTTATATTTGCATTTAGTTATTGTCTGTTCTGCTTACATAAATAATTATCTGACAATGAGTACAGAACCATATTTATTAAATATTTATATCTATACCTGTAATGATGCAAAGACTTACCGTATGTTCTCTGAGTGGCTCACATTATACTACTGTATATTGTAAAGCATAGTTAAGGCTACATTTCTATTGTCCAAGAACAACAATAGTTCCTAGAAAAGTTCAAATTTCTTTTGTTTCCCTCCCTTTTCTGTCACATCATTAAATCAACTGAATCGTTTAACAGAAGACAAAACTTGAGAAGAAAACTGACCAGGAAAGAGATACTGTCTCATACTCTTATTTCTATCCTTCTCAATTTGCAATTAGCAAAACATAGAAAGCATCAAAATGTTCCAAAACCAGAATGCTCCAACAAATAAACAGGGTTTGTAAAACACAGATTTCAAAGTGAATGTTCTATTAAAAAAAAAGATTCACAGTGACTACAAAAGATTTTGCATGCATCTTCATTGCTCTAAAGATGGCGCTAGACAAATTTGATTTGGGAATGTTTGTTCCATAAGTGAAAAACCAATATTAAACACCTTTTTTTAAAAAAGGGGAGCATTGAACTCAATTTATTGGAAGTGTGTATCTGAAGGAAGCTTCTATAGACATTTCTAAACATTGTGTGGGTAGATACGGGGGAAAGCATTGTTGTTGGAAATTTGTCTCAAGCTGTATAAGGGTCAACATCTCACTTGGACTATAAACAGGAACGCCAGAGTATTCATTTAAGAAAAGGCATTCTATACAACCTGACATGCCAGGGGAAGGTTAACAATTCACTGCTACTTCCAAACCAGAGGTGGGTTCCCACCAGTTGACCAGTTGAATAGAACCGGTAGTAATGTGGTGGCCTGGTCCCTAGAACCAGCAGCAACCCAGGCTTGCCACACACCCAAGCTGGTTTGCTTGACAGTGTCATAGGTGCCACCATGCTGTTTTTTGCTTCTGCACATGCACAGGTTTTTAAAGTACTGTGCATGCGCACATGCGTGCAAAGCGCCCACCTGATGTGTCCCTGAGCAAACTGGCAACAATACAACTGGAACCCACCCCTGTTCCAAACCATCGTAAAGCAATTTTTAAGATTTTTATTTTTATTTTATTTTATTTAAATTGGACAATCAGAAATTTTGATGAAGTATGCATGCTATCTTTCTTTTCCAAAATGCTTTTGGAGATTGACAGTGAAGATGACTGTATTTCTAGAACAACAAGTTTATGTGACCAGCAGTGTTTCCCATGGCAATTCTTTTGTGATGGTGTCCAGAATTAAGCTAATAGGTAGCAAACTCTTTTGCACACGAAGCAGCTCAATGCAGGTTAGATGACAGATGATGTTATCTCACTGTAATTTATAATTTGGGTATATAATTTAAGATTAAAAACGGCTTTTTAAACAATAAACCTGACTGTTTGACTGGCCCCGGTGGCACAATGGTTAGAATTCAGTATTGCAGGCTAACTTTGCCCACTGCCAAGAGTTCAATCCAAACCAGGTCAAGGTTGACTTTAATCCTTCCAAGATTAGTAAAATGACTATTCAGACTTGGGGGGAAATATGCTCAATCTGTACATCACTCAGAGAGTGCTGTAAAGCAGAGGTCCCCAACCGCCGGTCCGCGGACCGGGACCGGGCCGTTGGAGCTTTTCAGCCGGTCCGCGGCGCCAGGGCCCCCTCGGCCTTTCCGCATCACCAGCGGCGCTCCCCCCGCCAGCCAGCCAAGCCCCGCGCCCGCCGGAACCGGCTCCTCGCTCTCCCCCCGCCGCCCGCCGCGTTTGCAGGAGGTGGGGAGGGTTGGGCGGCCCGCCAAGGCCAGGAGGGACGCCGCTGCCCCCCCCTCCTTCCCTCTCTCCGCCCGCCGCTGCGCCTCCTTGACAACGAGAGGAAATGCCGGCAAAGGCTTTCCTCAGCGGAGGCCGGCGAAGGTGATATTGAATGTCGGGGGAGAACGGGTATTTGCACGCGCTCCCTATCTCCCTGCTAGCCCACTCGGAATATTCAAAATAAGAAAAACCTTTGCCGGCGAAGGCTTTTCTTATTTTGAATATTCCGAGTGGGCTAGCAGGGGGATAGGGAGCGCTTGCAGCCGCCCGTTCTCCCCCGACATTCAATATCACCTTCGCCGGCCCCGCCTCTCCTCCAAACCCCCTTGCTGAGAGCCCGGGGCGAAAGTGCTCTCGCAAAGGTGAGGCGGGCAGGGCGTGCGCGCGTCATCGCTGAGAAGAATGGAGAGAGAACGAGAGTGAGTGAGAGCAACAGACAGCAAGATAGAGAGAAAGTGAGAAAGAGAGAGTGAGAAAGGGGGGGGGAGAGAAAGAGATAGCAAGAGAGAGAACAAGAGAGAGAAAGAGCGTGAGAAAGAAAACAAGAAAGAGTGAGAGAGAGAGAAAGCAAAAGAGACAGAAAGAAAACAAGAGAGAGAAAGTGAGAAGAAGAGAGAGAAAGAGGGGGAGAGAGAGAGAAAGAGAGAGGGGGGGAGAGAGAGAAAGAGAGGGAGAGGGAGAAAGAGAGAGGGAGAGGGGGGAGAGATAGCAAGAGAGGGAGAGAGGGAAAGGGGGAGAGAGGGGGAGAGAAAGAGAGAGGGAGAGAGAGAGGAGATAAAGGAAGAGGAGAGAGAGAAAGGAAGAGAAAGAAAGAAAGAGGGATAGAAAGAGAGAGAGAGTGAGAGATGCTCAGTGAGCCTTTCTTTGAAGTTGCCTTTCTTTCTTTCTCTTTCTTGCTTTCTTTCTTGCTCTTTTTCTTTCTCTCTTTTACCTTCCCTTCCTCTATTTCTTCTTTTCTTTCTCCTTCCTACCTTCTTCCCTTACTCTCCCCTTTCATAAATTTCCTTGCTTCCTTCCTTCCTCTGTTCCTGTCCCTTCCCCCTTTCTTTCTTTCTTTCTTTCTTTCTTTCCTTCCTTTCCTCCCTCCATTTCTTGCTTTCCTTTTCCTTCCTCCCTTCCTTCCTCCCTCATTCCCTTCTTTCACTCCTTCCTCTCTTACTCTCCCCTTTCACACCTTTCCTTGCTTCCTTTGCACCCTTCTTTTGTTCCTGTCCCTTCCCTCTTTCCTTCCTTCCTTCCCACCCTCCGTCCATTCATTCACCCATTCCTCTCTTGATCGCCCCTTTTACGGCGCCGCTGACAGCTAGCTCTCCCCCCCCCCCACCGGGCCATGGAAAACTGGTCTAGCTTAAAGCCGGTCCCTGGTGCAAAAAAGGTTGGGGACCTCTGCTGTAAAGCACCAAGGAGCAATATATAATTCTAAGTACTATTGCTATTGCTTTCTTCCAAAAGATGCATAGGGAAACAAACATCTGATATTATATCAGCTACTACAAAAGCAAGTAAGCAAACAAATGAACTGTTCCCGTCTGGTACTTTTTCAATTTTCATTTTATTTTCTACAAGAATAATTTCTATCAGCCAAAATTAAAGCTTGGAGGTTGCTATGGCTTGTCTTTCCTTTTGTTCCAGGAGCTCAAGGTGAAACACATCTGCTTGCTCTTCTGCTTTTTCTTGCAACAGCTGTGTAGGTCTGTGAAAGAAGAGGAGTAAAACATACTATCCTTTACACTCTTGGCCATTTTCTATTATTTTCTAATAATATTCAACAAATATTCAAAAACTAACCATATGATGTACAAAACTCCAGAAATGTTTAAGAAGAGATTGGATAACCATTTGTCTAAGGTTAATGTAGGGTTTCTTGCCTAAGCAAGGGGTTGGACTAGAAGACCTCCAAGGTCACTTCCAACTCTGTTATTGCATTGAATGGGAAATGAACACTCAGACACCGAGCTGGGAATAAAAGGGTCACTTTATTAAATATTAAAAAAAGAGGCCTGCAGGGGTCGCTAAATGGGGCGGAATTTCCTGAACACAACATACATGGGCAACTAATGGGCGCAACTCCATGCCTGGTCAGGGTGAGGCATGCCCCACCTGCACCCAGCCCTATAAGCCACGCATAAGCATTTGGGAGGGCTCACCCCCATGACCCGGAACAGGAAATGACGTAAGTGAGCCCCAAGGGCACCCCCTTCACACCGCTCCGTCTGGTTAGGCAGCATGAGTTGTACAATGGGGTGCCAATCATCTTACAAAAGATGTCCAAGGGAGAACACACAGTTGTATTGATACCCTTTCCACCCCGTTTCTGCCATACAGTGACCAATATAAGCGTCAATTTGTTAAATCAAAACCTGCAGGGTGGCACATGGGAGAGGAGGTGTGGGTGGCGAAACAGGCCCTGAAATAGGGCGATAGCCACGCCCACACCTCCCGACGACCCGTGCGCCCCCCCAAAGTATGCTGGGAGCTCTTGTGCTACCATGAGAGAGCTCCCATCAAGTGATTGGTTCTGAGCTAATTCCTGCCTCCACAAATGGCGGCCAGGCTTTAAATCGCCCGGCCTTTCAATTCTATTCAATCTCCTGTGCTTTACAGTAAGCTTACTGGAGGGAGTAAAAAAGCTTTAAATCTTCATCTGCTATAGCACAATAGTTATATGGCGTCTGTAATATGGTAAATGATTTAGCTTTACTAGATAAATGCTCAAAGCAATGGAAACTGCAGTTTAATGTTTCCAAATGTAAAATAATGCACTTGGGGAAAAGGAATCCTCAATCTGAGTATTGTATTGGCAGTTCTGTGTTAGCAAATACTTCAAAAGAAAAGGATTTAGGGGTAGTGACTTCTGACAGTCTCAAAATGGGTGAACAGTGCAGTCAGGTGGTAGGGAAAGCAAGTAGGATGCTTGGCTGCATAGCTAGAGGTATAACAAGCAGGAAGAGGAGATTATGATCCCGCTATATAGAATGCTGGTGAGACCACATTTGGAATACTGTGTTCAGTTCTGGAGACCTCACCTACAAAAAGATATTGACAAAATTGAACGGGTCCAAAGACGGGCTACAAGAATGGTGGAAGGTCTTAAGCATAAAACGAATCAGGAAAGACTTAATGAACTCAATCTGTATAGTCTGGAGGACAGAAGGAAAAGGGGGGACATAATTGAAACATTTAAATATATTAAAGGGTTAAATAAGGTCCAGGAGGGAAGTGTTTTTAATAGGAAAGTGAACACAAGAACAAGGGGACACAATCTGAAGTTAGTTGGGGGAAAGATCAAAGGCAACATGAGAAAATATTATTTTACTGAAAGAGTAGTAGATCCTTGGAACAAACTTCCAGCAGACGTGGTAGATAAATCCACAGTAACTGAATTTAAACATGCATGGGATAAACATATATCCATCCTAAGATAAAATACAGAAAATAGCATAAGGGCAGACTAGATGGACCATGAGGTCTTTTTCTGCCGTCAGACTTCTATGTTTCTATGTTTCTATGTTAGAATGCGGTACTGCAGGCTACTTTGCTGATTGCCGTCTGCCTGCAGTTTGGCAATTCGAATCTCACCAGGCTCAAGGTTGACTCAGCCTTCCATCCTTCTCAGTGGATAAAATGAGGATCCAGATTGTTGGGTGCAATATGCTGACTCTGTAAAGTGCTTAAAGACGGCTGTAAAGCACTGTGAAGTAGTATATATGTAAGTGCTATTGCTATTGCTATCTACATAGGGAAATTCCTAGGTGCTCACAATATTTAAAGAATAGGTTCTCTCTTCCTCATCATCTTTGCTGTAGAATACCTATCATGACCAATCATAGGAATTAGGCAGCTTCCATTTCATTTCTTAATATATATGTCACTTTTGTTCTTATTTTAATTTCTCAAACTTCCTATTAACATGAAATAACAAGAGAAGTAAATCAATGGAACCCAGAAATCCCTCTGGCCACATCAGACAATTTATCCTCACAATGAAACATACATCAGCTACATCATTTCATAATTGAAGATACATTATGATAAACATATTTTTTAAATGACCAACATAAAACAAATTAGTCATTAAACTCAGGAAAATGGACTCAGAAAATGAATCACTGTTGAAGTTGTTTTAAGGCCAAGCAGAGTAAATATTATTCCAAGTGCTATGGAACAGCAGGCATGTAAAGCCTTTTCATCTAATTTAGCCTCCACTTTCTAAATAAACACGCTCAGAAAAGACAACCAACCCACTGTGACAATCCAAGCACATTCTGAATAAAAAATGAACAGGAAGCCTAAACAAGCATGTCACAATCAAATAAACCTGGTAGAAGTAGGTCAGCTTGTTGACTGATGGGTAAATTGTACTTATAGACAGATATACATCAAATCATAAAGTTGGAAGAGACCTGAAAAGTTATTCAGTGTTATTTCCTGCTGCCTAAGCTCTACAACAGCTAAATTTCAGAGGCAAATTTATATTGTCCTGTACACCTGAGATGAAATTGATGTAATAAGAGTTAAGCACTAAATGACTAGGTATGTTATGGGATCTGGAAGCTTGGGCATGGCTTCCAGGAGAATGGGACACAGCAAGGAAGCAGCAACCATAACCTGTCCTCTTTTCTAACTGCAGATGGAAGTATTTATACCCAGTCAGCAGGATCTTCCTTGGAGTTGCAATAGTTACAGTTAGTGATGGGCAAACTGAACCTGCACAATTCGGGTCCGTACCGAATTTTGGGTGTTCGGTATGCTGAACACGAACCCGATTTTTTTCCAAACTTCAGGCAAAGTTCAGGGTCGTGTTCGGCATTTGGAGCTTTGACGTCACCGGCAGGTTGCTAAGGACGCCAAGGTGATCACTTCCTGGATTCCATGGAATCCAGGAAGTGATCACCTTGGCATCCTTAGCAATCTGCTGGTGACGTCAAAGCTTCAGCCCTGGAATCTCTTTGTGGGAGGGATTTCCCCACTCCTTCAAAGGGAGGTCTTCACGTAAAAATAAACATTGTTATTTTTATGAAAAAGGACAACGTAGCAGGGCTGCAAGCAAAGGGTGGTCCTTTCACATAAAAATAAACATGTTTATTTTTACGTGAAGACCTCTCTTTGAAGGAGCTGGGGAGAGATTCCCCATTCAGGTTCGAGTTCGGGTTTGGTTTGGGTTCATCCGAATTTTGCATAAAATTCGGCCAAACTTGCCAAACCCGAACACCGTTGGGTTCGCCCTTCACTAGTTACAGTCCATAGAAACTTGATGGGCAAATCTCACTATCTCAACTTCACTATCATCCAGCAAATACTGGATAAAACAGGCAGGTCTGCATGCTAGTCTACTGCAATGCTATGAATAGATATTAATTAATTAATTAATTAATTAATTAATTAATTAATTAATTGGACATACAGTATATGCTGCCCCTCTCCGTGAACTCAGGGAGGCTCCGTGGACTCAGGGCGGCTCAGATATGGACATGATGTGGGCAAATCTGGCATTAACTAGTGAGAATTGATGTAAGGATGACTTGTTTGAGACATCTATCACCCCACTGATCACCTCAGTTGATTCAGTTGATCTACTTGGCTAGGTGGGTATCCCATTCTTCACCTTTCAAAGTATGTTGTCTTGAATCTGGGAACTTGGTATAAAGCAGTGTTTCTCAAATAGTGGGGCCGCGCCCCCCTGGGGGTGTGTGGAGTGATGCCAACAGGGGTGTGTGACCCTAGGGGACGTGGGTTTTTTTGCCACAGGGAGTAGGGCTTTTTTGCACCATACAATAGCACACAGCACAGAGCAGGAGATATGAAGTGCAGATAACAAACCCTTAAGAAACACCATGGAAAGATATTTAACAGGGATGAAAAGAAAGGAGGAGAGAGACAGAGATAATGAGACAAACATAAATCTCCTGAAATCTAAGATGAGGTGGGAGATGAGAAAAGACAGGCAGCGGATAGCATGAAGCCAAATAAATTAAGTCACTTAAACACATGACACCCCAATCAAGCTGATAAGCCACTTGAGATTTTTCAGCGAAAACATGCTGAATATTGTAAACAATCACCCTGGCGGAGAACTGGGGGAGCGCAAAATGTTTACTTCTTCTTCGGGGGGCATGGCATAATGAAAAATAATTGAGAAACACTGGTGTAAAGAATGACAATCCCAAATAGAAGTTATTTCAAAATTTACTGAAATCCTTGAAATGTTTAACTGAGTGTTATCAAGGTAAATTTACTGTAAAAATATATTGCTCTTGCTATTTGCATTTCATGCTATGAAACCATGGAGCAACTGAAGTCTGCAGGCATTCGCTATCACTCCATTATAGCCTAGGTACAAAGTTGCTTCAGAATAAATTTCACTATGTCTATGGGCATTCCATCCGATTTTGAATCATCAGCTAAGAAATCTATAAAATTGGGAAAGGGGGAAGAAAAGAGAAGAGGAGCACCTGCAAATGGATTATGCTGTTGAAAGACCTGAAGACTCACATTAGTGATAGATCCACCTGGAGAAAGTCTACCTATAGGGTCATTTAGGGTTGATATCAACTCTGACATATAATCAATCAATCAGTTACATATAACACTTGTTACATATAACACTGTTTTCTCTATTGTTAGTAGCAAAGTTTGAATGATTTCATTTTTAAATTCCTATCAATCAGGAGCTTTGGTAGCACAGTGGTTAGAATTCAGTACTGAAGACTACTTCTGCTGACTGCTAGCTTTCTGCAGTACAGTGATCCCTCGATTATCGCGAGGGTTCCGTTCCAAGACCCCTCACGATAATCGATTTTTCGCGATATAGTGGTGCGGAAGTAAAAACACCATCTGCGCATGCGCGCCCTGTTTTCCATGGCCGCGCATGCGCAGATGGTGTTTTTACTTCCGCACCTGGGGAGACCCAGGGAAGGTTCCTTCGGCTGCCCAGCAGCTGATCTGCTCGGCAGCGCCGCAGCAGCGAGGAGCCGAAGATCGGGGTTTCCCCGCCGCCCACGCAAAGGGGAAACCCTGATCTTCGGCTCCTCGTTGCTGCGGCGCTGCCGAGCAGATCAGCTGCTGGGCGGCCGAAGGAACCTTCCCTGGGTCTTCCCCGCCGCCCATGCAAAGGGGAAACCCCGATCTTCGGCTCCTCGCTGCTGCCCGCTCGCCCGCCGCTCGCCCGCCGCCCGCCGCTCGAGAGCAAGAGGGGGAGAGATAGAGAAAGAGAGAGAAGGAAAGAAAGAGATGAGAGAGGGAGGAAGAGAGTGTGAGAGAGGAAGAAGCAAGATAGAGAAAGAGAGAGAGAAAGAAAGATGAGAAAGGAAGAGAGTGACGTCATCGGGTGGGAAAATATTTTTAATTAATATTTTTTGAAAAATCGCGATATAGCGTTTCGCGAAGATCGAGATCGCGAAAATCGAGGGATCACTGTATAGCAGTTTGACTTCACTAAGTTCAAGGTTGATTCAGCTGTCCATCCTTCTGCAGTTGATAAAATGAGGACATAATAATAATAATAATGATAATAATAATTTAAAAAAAATTATTGTCATTGTCAAAACAACGAATTGTCATTGGCAACAAAAGTTGTGTGACACCCAGAGACCAGTCCCACCATACATAAAATCAGAATAGGTAAATTTAAAAATAGAATAAAAATAGAATAAAATGTCCCACCCACTACAAATTCCCACTCAACCATCTACATGACAAACCGAGTAATATTGTCCAACAGCTCACTGATGGTGACCCTTTAGTCATAGTTCCCTCTAAGCTGAGCAGTGAGCAATTGCTCACTTAAAAATCATCATCAACTCAGAGTTTTCCAAACCTGCCCAGAAGCCGAGAGGGAAAGAGTGAGAGGGAAGGAGAGAGAGAGGAAGAGAGAGAAACAGATAGAAAAAAGAGAGGAAGGAAAAGAGAAAGAAAAAGAATGGGAGTAAGGAAGAGAGAAAAAAAAATCAAAATCTAGTTTGAAACTAGCTCAACTATTTAAGTGGCATTTTGATATTGATAGAGTTGCCCTATTATGAGCTCACTGTTATAGACACACAATACAGTATTTTATTTTGAAATTCTCTGAGGCAAAACAGGGTGGGTTTTTTATTTGTTTGTTTATTTATTTATTTATTTATTTATTATTTCTGTGCCGCTCATTCCCGAAGGGACTGCCGCTCAGACACTATACTTTTCCACCACCACCCCCAAAAAAATTAGAGGGAATACTGCCTTTAGTTCGTTGTTAAGTGCGATTATAGCTCTGGGATAAAAACTATTCAGGAAACGTGTGGTCCGTATCTTCTGTCAGAAGGCAACAGTTCAAAAAGATTGTAAGCAGGATGAGAAGAGTCTTTGAGAATGGTATGCACCTTCCTTGAACAGCGAGATGTGAAGATGTCATCCAGGGCGGGTAGCTGGAGCCCAATGATGACCTAGATTAGGGGGCAATATGTTGGGGACAATATGTTGACTTTCTAAACCATTTAAAGAGGGCTGTGAAGAAGTGCATAAGTCTAAGTGCTAGTGCTATCAATCCTTTCTGCTTCATTTTCAGAGAATGTCTAATACACAGAGAGGAGAAAATAGCTGTCTAATAGTACAGGCATCTGTTCGACAGCAGAAAGAAAACCCCAGGAGTAGAACCAACAGATAATGTATTATGACATGCTTATAGTTACAAGACATATCATATCATAAGTTCTAGGGACTGCATAATTCTAAGAGCAGAAAATGTTTAAAAAAGAATTTTTGCCATATTTTTCTCTGTAAATAGTTTCCTATAATATTGCAGGAGTAGCTGCAGAAAGTCAGTTATACGTACTTCCTTTAATCCTCTGATAAGAATCATTTACAAGGACTACGATATAAGTGCATATTGGTTCTTTAAATAGTAAATAAATAAATGAAAATGCCTTAGGATTTTCTGACTTTAACAATGCATCATGACTGATGTTATATATTTAATTTGTAATGTTCCCAATCAAGACAAAATGCAATTGCTTTTTCTCATGAGAAAAAAAAAGACTGAAATAGTAATAAAATTGAAGTCTTACTGATTAGAAATAGAAGGCAACATTGTCTGGGCTCCACTTAAAATTCCAAAGATAAGAAGAAACTCAACACATTCCTTTCCGGAATACTGTACACTCTATATCAGTGGTTCTCAAACTTTCTAATGCCATGACCTCTTAATACAGTTCCTCCTTTTGTGGTGACCCTCATCCATAAGTCTAATGCCAATTCCCCCAACAGAGCTTTAAGCTGATTGGCAGAAAGGTCAGAAGGACAACCCCACTGTAAATGCCTGATTGGTCAGATTCAAGGCGCCAGAATAGAAGCTTTAGTTCCTAACACAATGGGAAATTTGTCTTCTCCCATGGTCTTAGGCGACCCCTGTGAAATGGTCATTCGACCCCCAGGTTGAGAACCACTGTTCTATATTCAAATACACTCTATTCTGTGTATTATTTGTACAGGTAGTCTTCAACTTACGACCATAACTGAGCCCAAAATTTATGTTACGTGAGAAATTTGTTAAGTGAGTTTTGCCACATCTTAAGACTTTTCTTAGCCCATTTGCTAAGCGAATCACTGTGTTTTTTAAAATTAGTTAACATGGTTGTTGAATAAATTGAGTTTCCCCTTTAAAATTTGCTTCTCGGAAGGTTGCAAAAGAGGATCACATAACCTTGGGACACTGCAACCATCATAAATATGAGTCAATTCCCAAGCATCTGACAGCATATGCACCAAAGACAAATTATCTGTGTGTCCAATCACACTTGGCCAATAAAGAATTCTAGTCTAGTCTATCTGAATTTTATTCACATGACCATGGGGAATATATTATTATTTTTTTTTATATTATATTATTTATTGGATTTGTATGCCGCCCCTCTCTGCAGACTCGGGGCGGCTAACAACAGTGGTAAAACAACATGAACAATCCAATTAATAAAAACAACTAAAAAACCCTTATTATAAAAAACCAAACAGACACACAAACATACCATGCATAACTTGTAATAGCCTAGGGGAAAAGGATAACTTAACTCCCCCATGCCTGGTGACAAAGGTGGGTCTTAAGTTATTTTCGAAAGACAAGGAGGGTGGGGGCCATTCTAATCTCTGGGGGGAGTTGGTTCCAGAGGGCTGGGCCCACCACAGAGAAGGCTCTTCCCCTGGGGCCCGCCAAACGACATTGTTTGGTCGACAGGACCCGGAGAAGGCCAACTCTGTGAGGCCTTATTGGCCTCTGGGATTCGTGCAGAAGAAGGCAGTTCCGGATGTATTCTGGCCCAATGCCATGTAGGGCTTTAAAGGTCATTACCAACACTTTGAATTGTGACCGGAAACCGATCGGCAGCCAGTGCAGGAATGCTGCAAATGAACATGAAAAGTGGCCATAAGTCACTTTTTTCAGTGCTGAAAAACTTTGAATGGTCACTAAATGAATTATTGTATGTCGAGGACTATCTCTCTTGCCATATTTATCAACCCAGTGTTCAGATCTCTTCTATTTAGCAAGGTAGTGGAGGGTATGGCTAGAAAACAAAGGGAAGAAAAATCCAGACCAGAGTTTCAATTTTTTTTAGCATGGTAATGAAAAATCCATTTAGAGTCAAGCACTTCAGAACACATTTTTAGATGTGTTCCCTCGGGCTGCTGTTTGGCACACTGTCCTTTCAGAGAAACTGCTGTGCTGTCTGTGTTGCTGGCGCAGATTTAATGTGTTTAAACTTTCTAACCTCTTCACATGCAGCATCGGTTGAAAATGACTTGACTTTTCTACTCACTTAATTTGTAAAATTAAATGAAACCCAAAATACATTAAAATCTGAAATATGGTTTCCAAAGAGCATTGCTATAAAAGGGACATGAAATAAAAAACATTGCCCTTTAACTGTATTCAGAAGCATTTTCTGTGGAGAAAATTTAACTTCTTTAAGATTTACTCCAATGGCTTGATGATCAGTAATAAAGAAGAGGGGTGAAATTCGGGAAATGGTAATGCCATATTATATAGATCGGCTGTTCCAGTGCCGCAGAATTAATCTGAGATATTGTTATGTGACAAAATGTGACCAAATGAACTTGCATCAATTGATGCAGCATTTCAGTTTCACACAAAAGCTGCTGGTAGAAATAGGTACGTCAAATCAGAGCATCTTCCATGGATACCAGCTCCAGAATAATTCCTCCATGATTGCCCATTCTTATTTTCCATTGTGGAGATTGGTTAACACATCTGTGTGAAGGTCAGAATACTTCAGTATGCTAAAAATACCTGGCAGTAGTGTTTGGAGGCTTGTCTTTTCATTAATTACCACTGAGAATACAGTATGGCTCTTCACATGTCCATCAGACTATATCATCCATATTTGGTTGAATTCACTTCAGTCGGTCCTTTTGCCCTC
Source organism: Erythrolamprus reginae (assembly GCF_031021105.1). Lineage (NCBI taxonomy): Eukaryota > Metazoa > Chordata > Lepidosauria > Squamata > Dipsadidae > Erythrolamprus > Erythrolamprus reginae. Next base: position 78,672,605 of record NC_091950.1, read on the forward strand.
AATTAGACCAGCCACTTAATAATAATAACAACAACAGAGTTGGAAGGGACCTTGGAGGTCTTCTAGTCCAACCCCCTGCTTAGGCAGGAAACCCTACACTATTTCAGACAGATGGTTATCCAACATCTTCTTTAAAACTTCTAGTGTTGAAGCGTCATAACTTCTAGAATACAGGAAGCAAGCGACCTGTATTCCACTGATTAATTGTTCTAACAATCAGGAAATTTCTCCTAAGTTCTAAGTTATTTCTCTCCTTGTTTAGTTTCTACCCATTGCTTCCTATTCTACCCTCAAGTGTTTTGGAGAATAGGTTGACTCCTTCTTTGTGGCAATCCCTGAGATATTGGAACACTGCGATCATGTCTCCCCTAGTCCCTCTTTTCATTAAGCTAGCCATGCCCAGTTCCTTCATATGTTTTAGCCTCTAGTACCCTAATCATGTTTGTTGCTCTTCTCTGCGCTCAACATCCTTTTTGCATCAGGGTAACCAAAACTGAACACATTATTCCAAGTGTGGCCTTACCAAGGCATTATAAAGTGTTATTAACACTTCATGTGATCTTGATTCTATCCCTCTGTTAATGCAACCTTGAAATGTGTTGGCTTTTTTGGCAGCTACTGCACACTGCTGGCTCATATTTAAATGGTTGTTCACTAGAACTCCAAGATCCCTCTCACAGTTACTACTGTTGAGCAATGTACTACATATACTGTACCTGTGCATTTTGTTTTTCTTGCCTAAATGTAGAACCTTCCTTTTTTCACCATTGAATTATTTCTATTAAAAAATAATTCTACTTCTATCTTAATAGAAAGAACGTCTATTAAGTTCCATCTGATCTTTCATGTTTACTAATTAAAGCTGTGTCGTGCCAAGTATATCCAAAGTAATTTGATCTCCCATGCTATTTTCAGTTGAGGACCAGGGTTCATAACATATCCTGACCAACATAAACTTCTAAAAAATATAACTGGTGTAATTATAATTAGAAAATTCTACCTGGAAACAAGAAAATATATGCATTCTTATGTACTCAACCTGTTAAATATGAGATGAATTGGGATAAGAAGCACCCAGGGAGCGGTAAAGAGAGAGAAAGAGAAAGTAGAAAGGTGAAAAGAGGGAAGAAGGAGTAGAGGGAAGCAGGAGGGGGAGAGAAGGAGTAAGAAGGTAGAAGGAGAGATGGAGATAGAAGGAGGAGAGTATAAGAGAATGAAGGAAAACAGACTGATGAACAGGATAAAAATGGCTGCAAAACAGAATATTGATTTTGATTGATTGAATAAAATGTATAAATATGTACCTTATTTACATTTTAAGGTACGTGTTGACATAAAAATAGAAATTGTGGAGAAAAAAATAAAAAAAATAACCAAAAAAATTACAAAAAAAGAAAGAAAATATATGCATTCTTCAAACCAACCAACTCTCTTTCCCTTTTTTCTGGTGTTCTGGGTTTCTGTTGTGTATTTGTGCTTGTCTGAATAACATTCTTACTCAATTCCTTTATTGGCATACAACTTGCAGACTATATTTGTCAACTAATAACTCTATAATTCAGGGGCAGCTATTTCCCATTGGAATTGTTATTGTCTCTCTCCCCAAAGTCTTTAAGCTCACACACAGTGTGGTCAATGAAAGAAAAAAGCCAGAAATGGGCCCATCCATTCTGATTGATCTTGATTACTTCAGATAATATGTAATTATTCTCAGCTAACTTCACATTGTTTGTTTTCTGCTACTCCCCCCCCCTTACTTTTCCACTTATCAATAAATTTCCCCTAACCAGGGATTAGGATAACTCTGACATCTTTAACACTTAGATTATTTATTAATTCTCCTTAACTTTGAATGAGATAATATAACCTTAAACCATTTTTATTTTATATCCTTTCAAAGGAGAAAAAAATATTGCATTTTCTGGAAATATTATATATGCATATACATAATGCAGACTTTAGCATACCTATTCTCTTTCAAGTTTCCAAACTATACATCACTCTTTTTCACTGTCAAACAGTTCAGAAAATTAACTAAGGCATTCAAAGTTGATACCATATTGTGACTTTTTTTCTTCTGTTCAATTCTGGAAGTCTGCCTGGACAAGTCTCTGCAATTTTCCTGGCAGAAAATTCAGAAGCAGTTCTTCCTAGGGCTGAGCAAAAGCGACTGGCGCAAGGTCACACCGCTGGCTTAATGCCCAAGGCAGGATTGGAACTCAAGATCGCCCAATTTCTAGCCTGATGCCCTTATCACTTATATATCAAACTGGCTGTATATTGTGACTACTTTTTAAAAAATATCTGGAGAATTCAAGACACACAGATTCCACTTCTAATTATCTTTGGAAATATGGAAACTTTCTATTATGATGATATTGATAATGAATTTTCTGCAGGTGATGCAGCCTTAAATTCATTGTGGGTTTTTTTCCCTTTCTCCATTATGAAGAGAATATTTTCTGCAATTAAGTTAAATGTTAACAATAATTCCTACCATGAAAAGACAACAGCGCACTGGTGAACATCCTGAAGGAAGATTATTCTATTGGTCAAATCATACAATGCTTGTTGGCATGGGATAAAAATTCAGCTTCAGTTTAATAAACCTGATCAGATTACTTCCTCTGGTTAGTTTAACATACAACTGGCAACAGGATAGATATGCTTTATAATTTCTTCATTTGGATCATGATCATAATTGGGCAGCAATTCTATTCAAATTGAATTCATATTCATATGGTATTAAAATAATTTTACAAGGCATTTCCTTCTCTGTGTAAATTGCAAGACATAACAGGAATGAACAACCTTCATCTTCAGAAAGCTTACCTATAGTTTTTTAGAGTAAAACCTGGAGAAAACAGAACAGTGATGTAAAGTGAACAGGTACATTCCTGTATTTTTCTGTTTTGGGGAACAAGTGGGATTTTTCTTTTCTTTTTTAAAGTTTGTCAAGCCTCCATCTCAGAATTTATCTAAGTTCCCTGTCTCAAAATGACTATCAATTACATGAGTTATTTTAAAGAATCATGCCAATACTGTTTGGCTGTGCAGATGGAAGTAACCTTAATTTATCTATCTATGTTTTTAACTGCTTTTGATTTCTATAGTCTTTAGGGTGGCTATGGACCCCTGTCAATGAAGGAGAAGGAGAGGAAGAGGGAGTTTGTTTTATGGAAGCTTCTGATTCATCTTCTATTGTCATTGTGGAATCAGGCAACTTCCATATTTAAAATATAAATAAATATAATGAATCCATTAAAAATAGCTTGAAACCATGCATTGAAAGTCAGCCATTTTCCAATGAAATCTGGCAGGACATCAGCATGTTAAGAATATAGATAGTGTGACACATGTTATTCACAGATCTTGGGCTGCCCTGTCTGAGCAAAACTATTCCTGATCAACACTTACAGTGTGTCTTGTTCCCACTGAACTCCCCACTTCAGTTCTGATTGAGTCGAGACATTGTTTCCTAGTCTTTTTAAATCAAACATTATCTTTCCCACCCCTGCTCAAGTAGCAAAATGTTTAATATCCAGACCCTGTTAACCTGTTATCCAGATCACCCTTCAAACTGACCTTGCTGACCTAAAATGAAACATAACCGGAAATGATGATCTGGCTTTGGCTGACAAATTTTTGCCACTCCACACCTCCCTATCTTGCAGAAGAAAGCAAGGAGCCTTGGCTGATAAGGTGCTGAATAGCTTTTGGCCCAAACTCTGCTCTTCAGCAAAATGATTATCTTGATTTCTTTCAAGACTCTGGCAGTTTCTGCTTTCTTCTTTTTTGCAGTCTTCTTTTCTAAGACTGCTCCTTATTTTGGCTATTTGTTCATTTCTTGTTAATCAACTGTTAATGACTCCTACTTTGACCTAATTCCATTCCAAAATTTGACTGAGGTTTCCTACTGTTACAGAAGTTCAGTTATGAATATTTTTAAATTATTGCCAAACAATTCAGAAACCGAATTTAATCTAAATATTATCAGAAAGGAAAATAAAACCCTAATTTTAATCTGGAAATTGAGGTCTTGGAATTTAGCTGATGAACACTGTTTTTTTTTCACCCTCCCTGAAATTCATGGTTCTTTGAAAAAGCAGATAACCAATGGCAACCATACTCTTCCAATCATCAAGGAAATACTATAGCTCAAATGACCAGAGCCAATGTTGTGTTTTCTACTGCTTTATTTGGGAAAATTACATTTAGACAATAGAATGTGATAAAACTAATTTTAGAAGAAACTAATATATAAATAACAGAACCTTTGTGAAAATTTTCACTGTCATCTTTTATTATTATTAATTTCCTTTCAGTTTTATAAACAGAGGAAGATACTTCAGAACAATATGTTTTATTCATTTTAATAAGGCTAAAAGTGTAGCCGGAGTGTTCAAAATACAATCAGCTGGATTCCTTTAACTTATAAGAAGTAAATGATACTTCTTCAGAAAACCATGTTTGCTGCAGTTGCTCTTAATTTGCATACATAAAAATAGGCAGCTAATCCTGCTTGCAATAAAAAGCAACAAAACACTATGCAGCCCACAGAATAGATGTATTTGTCAGAAGTTTTTATGATCACATGAAAACTCCTGCGATATTTTATGTTAGAACTCTTGTTTTCCTCTACTCCCCTCTCAATCCCTCCCCTTATTTTACTTGACAAAAAGTTTAGAGAAATAAAATGCTTACATATTATTTTGTGACATTTGATGCATGAAATGATTATCTTAGCTTTGATGTTTTAATTCAACTGAATATTCAGAGGCATGAGGAAACAAAGGATACAATAAAGAATCCCACCAATAAATAATAGGCTATTCCCTATGGATTGCAGAAATGTGTGACAAAGATACTTTGTGTAATAGTAGTGTTGCAGACATTGCACATTTCCAAGGAAAACGTTAGTTTTCCTCATTTGGAAAAACAGCAAGAAAGGAAATGGCTACAACTGATTTACAATGTATTTTTAACATTTCCAGGAGATATAGTTTTCTGTTGTAGATCAAAGAAAGTTGTCTAAAATGCTGCACAATTTGCTGACATTGGGAATTTTTTTCTGGCACTAACCTAGAAGAGACTTTTGTGAATGTGCTGTACGTGTGCAAAAGCTCCTTATTGCACATATTGTACCTGGAAAAGGCTTTCAGAAGAGGCATTTAGAAGGGCACACAGCAAGATCTATAATAATTTTACTTTGCCCTTTAGAAGCAGAATATGCATTGCTTCACCAAGCAATTCTGAATTGTTGTTCAACAAGGAATTCCTTCGAAATTTCATGTCCATTTTTCTACTCTCTACTTGCCATCACATAAACAGTAATACTGGATTTTTAATTGTCAGCAGCAGCATTCCAATTACTCATTCAAAAGGAGAAACATCATAACTTTGATGATGGAACATGATTGTACATCTATCTTCTGTAACTGGACACAATTCATTATTTGTGGCTTAGAGTTACTAGTTTTAGAAGAAATAATGGCAGATTGTACTTTCAGATAGAATTGATTACCACCACTTTTCTTTCCAGCATTTTCCTTGTGGAGAATATTTCCTTCCATGGTCCCCCCCCCCCAAACAAGCTGATGTTAGGAAAGCAGAAGTAAAAAATTACAATGGCAGAATTAAGCATTTTTAAGGCGAGAAAAACCTGCTTTGAATGGTTTACAACAACAATCAAAGTGAAATTAGAAGGGAATATTTTTTAGACTTTTTTTTCTCTAGTAACTTGTTAAATCTGAATCTACTTAGAAATCAATGAAGAAGAAGCTTGAAATTGTAACTGTAATATGCATAGATTTCTTTTTGCTCAGTTGATCTGAGTGCTTGAGAGCACTTCATGTCATTTGATTTGTTGGGAACATGCTGAGGAAATATGAGCCTAGAAATTTAATAAGGTATATCAAATCCCAATGTCAGTTCAGGATAGAATGAGTGTTATAAATTTGCTAGATGATGGAAGTAGATAAAGTTAATGAGAGAGTAGTGTTCAGAAAGTGTGTTCATGGGTTCAGGTATATTCCTAAAAAGCATTATGGTAAAATATTAAGACACCTCTTCTGGAATCAAGGATCTCCATATTCAATTCTGCCACTCAGTTCTACAAGTTCTTAGTAAGCATTCATAAGTGCTTCTTGTCTATGAAATTGTAAGATAAATAACCATAACAATAGCAGTAGCGCTTAAACTTATATACTACTTCACAGTGCTTTACAATCCACTCTAAGTGGTTTACAGAATCATCATATTGCACCCAAAAATCTGAGTTCTCATTTTACTGACCTCAGAAGGATGAAAAGCTTGTCAGCCTTAAGCCTGGTGAGATTTTAACTGTCAAATTGCAGGCAGCCGGAAGTCTGCAGAAGTAGCCTGCAGTACTCCATTATAACCACAGTGGCTCTGAAAACTAGCAAGTATCTTTTAATATCTAGGAAGCCATTAGTACTTTGCAATGTGTGAAGAAATGTGGTAGGATCTAATAATTTCAGATTTATACACAGGATTAATCCTTCCTGACAAACAGATAAGCTATACTATCAATCCATTGAATATGTTTTAGGGAATCTGAAGTGCTATAAGGAGGATGGATACCTCAACTTCTCCAATAGAACCTGTGGAATGTTAGTTGTGAATGTTAGCTTTAGGATAAGGTGACCAGATATCCAGATTTCAGTGGGACAGTCCTGCTTTTGAATGATTTTTCCTGCTTCCCGCGGCAGTTCAAAAGTCCCAATTTTGGAGCTGGTTCATCACACTCCCCCAGTCCCAAAGCCTGGCAAAGTTTGCAAAACGTTTGGCACCAAATGCGTGCACAGCACTTCCAAGGAAACACTGAACTTCCACCCTTTAGCTTTGGAGGTGGCCTCTTCCATAGCTGCACGCCCCGCCCAGCTCCCCGGTGGCGGTGGGAGGTGAGCTTTGGGGCCCGGAAGCGAGCATCCCAGCTGCCTAACCTCCGTCCCGGCCCAGTCAGCGGGACAGTGCCAGCCCCGCGCCTATGCCCAGTGCAGCGCCAGCATGTACAGCGTCCATGGTACCTCCATGGTACCGCCACCATTGGTACCTCCACCTTGGAGCTGCGGCTCACAGCCAACCACCATGCCACTGCCCCACTACTACTGGCACCCTCCCACTCCTACTTTGACCCCTGCTTGGTGGTGGCGCCTTCACTGCCCACCCCACTGCCCCTGCAGGCCTACCTTGGGCCCAAGCCCTTCCCGCTGCCTGAGAGCTGCAATGGGGGAGGCAGCAGCATAGTGTACGAGAGAGAAAGAAAGAGAGGGAGGGAAGGAGGGAGAGAGAAAGAGACAAGAAGGAAGGAAGAGAGAGAGAGAAATAGAGAGAAAAAAGAGAGGAAGGGATGAAGAGAGTAAGAAAGAGGGAAAGAGAGAGAGAGAGAGAGAGAAAGAATTTTTTTGCAAACTTTTTTTTTTTTACTAAACTTTTTTAGGGTCCCCCCCCCCCCCATGGTGTCCCTCTTTCCCAATCTTAAAATCTGGTCACTTTACTTTAGGAGATATAAAACCAAGTCTGATTATACAGAGTCCATCTGAACTGGTGGAACCATCACATGACAGCAGGCCTCCTAGCAGAGGTGAAATCTACTTACCTTCCCTACCAGTTTGGAAGCTCACACTTTTTTACCCTCCGGCTTTGCGCATGCGCGGAGGTTTAAAAAAAGAAAATGACAACATCCAGGCAGGTGGGCAGAGCCTTGAGCTGCCACCACTACCACTTCTCCAAACCACCAGCTGCTACCACTACCAACTGGGCCAAACCAGTAGCATTTCACCCCTGCCTCCCATCCCCCACACTTGGCAAGTATATAGAAGAGCAAAATGCAAACCATCTGCAAGGGCCCTTGCCAAACAAGGGAGTAAATCCTTTCCTTTGACTATTCTTCTATATATTGTATATTCTTCTATAAAAAGAAAAAGCATTTTTCTTCTTCTTCATAGATTCTGCTTTGGTTTGCATTCTTTGTCTGCTGTTATCTTCTTAACCTTGAGTAAACTGCTAACTTTATGTAGCAAATGTGTGAGAGTATATAATTGAAACCAGAAAAAGGACAATATCTATATTTATTATTGCAACCTTAATTTATAATATAATTCATATTTATCAAATACAATAACAATTTAAAATTATATATAATCAAGTTAAGGTAGCACTGATGTTAATTATCATAATGGAACATCTGCAAGAAAACAAGTAAGCTCAGAGAGCACCAAGGAGCTACAAATATTCTCCTTTATTAAATCAAATTAATAGCCATAAAAATATTAAAATAATAAAATCATCTTTACTAAATAAAGGTTCAGAAGAGATGTTTATCTAGAACTAAACCCATCAGTCTCCACAAGACAGTCCCTTTCTATGTTTTCAATATGAGTTCAATGGTGTGACAATCTGGCCAGTATATTTTCCTTTTCAGAGGAGATGCTTTGAAGTTCCATCTTTGTATAGCCACCTACATTGAACTTTTTATTTTATTTTAAAACAGGGATGTCAAACTCAAGACCCGTGGGCTGGATCCGACCTGTGGGATGCTTAGATATGATCTGTGGGGCCACTCTGGAAATAGTGAAGGACTGGTCTGTGGTGCCTTTGTCAGCAAAAATATAGCTTTTGTCAAAGAAAAAGTCAATTTTTGCTGGCAGTGGGTTGCAGGAGGCCATCGCAGCCGAAAATGGAGCTTGGGGGACTATTTTCTCTAGCTGGCACCCATGACATGAGTGACATCGAGCTGGCCATGCCTGCCCTGGCCACGCCCATCTTGGCCCTCTGTTGTCAAACACAACTCAGATGCGGCCCTCCATGAAATTGAGTTTGACACCCCTGTTTGAAAGGAATGTTTATTAAAGAAAAATTGTGTCAATAGAGATTACCATCCCCATTTTTCCTAAAAATATAATTTCATGATGTAATGTAGCTATCAAAAGAAAAGTAGCTAAGAGGTAACAAATTTAATTCTCCCCTCATTGTACATAGTAGCTACAGTTTATAAGAGTTCATGCATATTTATTTATGAGCATTTAAATATAGAGAAGAAAATCAAATGCCAGTTTTTGTGTCTGATATGGGACATTAAAGGCTTGGTTGTTTAAATAATTCACAACAAGGTTGGAATGTTATATAGCATAACTATGAATAATAAAAGATTACTTCAGCAATAAATCTAAGATGCTGAGCCTTCACCCATACATTTGCATACTGAGATTGTTTCCATTAATGTGTACTTTGTATAGTACATAAACATCAATACTTTAAAACAGTCCCTTCTCTATTTTGGGGCACAGTGCTTATAAACTAGGAAGCATATACACAATAGGCAAACAGAAAGCAAAAATGTTTTAAAATGTTTTTGAAAAAATAGTATCTGTTCATTTAGATAAATATCTTTCCTTTACTGTATGGATATTATGCTGATAAATAAGGCATTTTTATGTGAGCCATGCTATTAATACACTACCTAATTCTATGCCAATTTTCAGGTTTAAATAAACATGTGACATACAGTTTAAAAATGTGAGTAAAAATTTCAAGTCATGGAGAGTTCATGGACACATTTAGCAAGTAATAAATTATTACAGCCTAAACGTTTTTCTCCCCCACCCTTTTATACCTGTGTTTTTCACATAAAGCTTAAAAGCTGTTCTGAAAATTGTACATAATAGGATAAATATGTTGGCAACTAAGGTAAATAGGTTTTTCCCTTGGTTTCTTTCTATATTACCTTCTCATTTTTGTTGGCTTTGTAATAGTTACTAGGTGATATTTGCTCAAACTCAGAATGAGTTAAGAAATCCTTAAAATCACGAAAGGAGGGGCTGTGAACATGATTATTGCTGACAGTAACTTTGTTCCATATGTTGTCTTGTCAGAATCCATTATGGCTAAATGCCCCTTCCTCAAATTTTACCGTTGTCACCAGATAATGTTATTATATTACTATCCTCCCTTGGTTGCTAGAAAACAAGAATAAAAGGGTGGGTCAGGGTGGGTCAGGACATATACACACATCATTTTTCCTATGTGTTTGATGGATTCCCCTTCATATTCTGTTTGCTCATATAATATTATTAATAATATTATAATTTATGATCAATAATATTACAATATTGCAATTGATTATTGTAGTATTATTGATCAACAATTATAATAGGGATATTTATCAGCAGGCAGTAATATCACTCATAATTCAGCCGCCCTAAGTCCACAAGGAGAAGGGCAACCTATAAATCTGATTAATAAATACATAAATAAATAAAATAATAAATCTTGCAGAAAACAGGACAGATCTTATTATAGTTTTAAAAAATGAATCAGCATCTAGTATTGTTAGAGAATAAATTATTTGAAGGTCATCTAAGGAAGTGAAATTCTAACAGGGTTTGTTTTGATGACACATAATCAGGAAAAAGCAGGATAAAATGAGATTGCTCATTCTTAAGCTGATTCACACTATGAGGTTAATTTAATTTTAAAGAGACAGGGACTTGATTTCATATAAACATGTGTGTGTGTGTTTGGTCTGTTACAATATTTCATTGAGATGAAATTGTCATCTTTAGTGAGTGAACTTCCAACTATTGAATAGCTTAAGTTGGAGGAATTATTCATCACTTTTTTATCCCTGTACTGATATAGGCTGGATTTTTTATTGCCTTCTGATATTTTAAAGGAGCATGTAATTCTATGAAAATTCAATGGACACAGAATGTCTGGTTCCCAGTTCTTGGTTCTGTAGTCTTCCTAATCTGGATGATTGATGAATTGGACTCAAAGGAAAAGAGAAACTTACAAGCAAATTATTTTCTCTACTTCTTCATTGGAAAACATTGCAAGGAATGAAAGCATCCCCTGTAATGTAACAACCATACTCTCTCTGCTCATACTGTCGGAGCTGCCATCTTTTTACTATAATCCGTGGTCATCTTTGCTCACAGAGCTCCTATTGTGGAGAAAAATGCTAATACTATCCCAATCTTCTGAGTGAAAAAAGGACACCACCAATTAAATTCAAATTTAAGAAAAGGATCTTAAAATAGCTGAAGTTGAAAACTGGTCAGAAGAATGGCATGGCTGCTAAAAAGGAAAATAAAATTTTGGAAAGCACCAGAGAAATATGGTTTCCAAATCATGTGAAATAAATCTCTACTGTGTCTTTCATTGACTAGTACTATACTAAGTACTGTACTAAGTTCCAGATATATACATTTCAAAAGCGTCAGAAAAAGCAGAATAATTGCAGAGAAGATCAAGAACAATCAAAAATTAATTCTGAAAATATTTAGTTATAATAGAAAATGTTATAGTTATAATGGAAAAAATGAGCAAGGGAGATATGGCAGTGTACTTTTTGAATATCCAGCAGTTTGTCATACATAAAACCAATATTTGATCTCTATTATCCTGATGTACAAAACAAAATACAGCACATAGAATAATGCTTTTAATTCATCCCATCTATAATGTTATCAATCCATTCTGGATTCTTGCACTGAGTCAAGTGTCAGTAGCCCTTCCAGTTCTATGTTGATATGTCAGTTTCTGTATATTTTGCTTTATATAGTAGTGAGTTGAAAATCCCATCGCTACTAATTTGCTTGTGCATGCTTGTGCACACTCACATTCTTGCAATGCATCTGCACATGTGCAGAGGCTTCTGCACATGCACAGAAGCATCCCAGGCAGGTGGGCGGAGCTTCCAGCCATGGCCACTACTGGTTCACCAAACTGGGAGCACCCCACCTCTGATTGTATATCAAATATGTAAAACACCTTTAAGTAACTTTGTATCTCATTTCATTAGCAAAGGAGAGAGTGGACATTCTTTTTCCCATTGAGAATCAAATAAGGATAATCATGCTAAGAACGTTCCAAGACATAGCACTGAATATTTTTGCCTTCTCTCAGACATGGACTTGAAAATTTTTAGCAACAAATAAAACCAAATGTCATGCAGCTATCTTGCCTTAAAACATGCTCAAGAGGATGAGTCAACAAATTTACTCAAGCCGAAACACTCCCTAAGACCAATACAAGGTCATCCAGCTTAGAAAGAAAAGAAAATTGGTATCAATTGAAAATCTATATACAGGGTTATTCAAAAAGAATGAATCAATTCCATGACATATTGCTTCAGTTCTCAAGCATCGTCATGTAATGAATCAGTGACTATTTGAAAGAGGAGTTATCTAAGTTTTGCATGGCTGTCACAGGGGCGATGTAGTCGCATTGTTCTTCTGGCAATGTTCAGTGGTTTGTTTACTCTCAGAATGGTGAGTCCTCAGGAAAAGGTGTTCTGCGTTGCAAGTCCCAAGACCTTGCTCTTTGTGCTTGGCTTGCGAGATCTCCAGACCTAACCATGTGTAATTTTTCCTTGTGGGGATAAGTAAAAGATCGTTTTTATGTTCCATCGCTACCTGTTAACCTCGATGATCTTAAACATTGAAAAAAAACAACTTAATGGATTATGATATGCTAATATGCACCTGGGAGGAATTCTCTTATTTCATTGATGCTCCCCATGCTGCAGGTGGTGGCCACATTGAACACTTGTAAAACAGGAAATAAAAGTTGATAGAATACTTCTGACTTGGCTGGATTACTTTTTTATTACTTCGTTACTTTTCCTTAATAAAATATTGCATCATGAAATCGGTTCATTCTTTTTGAATAACCCTGTATATATTTTTCATTATGGGAGTAATGAATAACAATAGTGCACATGGTTTTGAGTGACCATGTGTACTATTTTTTCAGAGAACCGTCTCATATTTGAAGAAAAGTACAAGAAGGGAGGGAAGGGATCTATCTGGCACATAATAAATTACTGTATACATCTATAAATTGAATAAACACAAAGACTGTCTGGACAAAGCCTTCCCATAACAGTGTGATATTTGCATTTGTAGAACCATAGTGTAGCAGTGATTAGAATGCAGTACTGCAGCCTACGTCTGCTGACTGCCACCTGCCAGCAGTTTGGCAATTCAATTCAGCCTTCCATCCTTCTGAGGGTGGTAAAATTAGGAGCCAGGTTGTTGGGAGCAATATGCTGAGTCTGTAATCTACTTAGTGAGCTGTAAACAGGGGTGGGCTGCTGCCCAGATGGGGGGGGACACAGTGGGTAGCAAAAATGGAGCTCCACCCAAGAGCACCCAATTTGCACTGAAAGGTGTCGAAAGAAAATGCAGGGCATCCTGCATAAACCACTGCCACAGAGTGGCAGTATAAAAATTGGTAGTCGTTCTTCGGCTGTAAATCACTGTGCAGTGGTATGTAAGTCTTAATACTATTATTATTGCTATTGCTGTTTTTATGCATTTTGTAGAAAAATCCTGAGTTCTCTGGGAAATTCCCATGGTAATGCATGAAAACAATAGTTTTCCTAGAATACTGAAATTTGGTACTACTGTATATTTAATTTAGCTCTGTGAGTACATATGCAAGAATGCATTCCTATTTAAAAACAAAACAAAATGTGGTTCAAATTTGTCTGCCTACTTAGAATGGGCAGCGCCGGACTTACCCGGCAGGCAGGCTTTGCTGGAGGGACCGGGAGACACGGTCCCTCATGGCGGCCGCCATTTTGGATCCCGGGCGAAGTCTCGCGATGCGAGACTTCGCTCGGGAGATCAGGGCCTGATTGGCCAGGCCCTGATTGGTCCGGGCGGGGCCTGCTTGCCCTATATAAGGGCGAGCAGGCCCGGGGCTCTCCCTTTTCGCCCGGACTGAGCTTCAGAGCAGACACCCGCCCGCCCTCCACTATTTTGCAGTGTGCTTAGGGGTCGCCCTTAGGGGGCCGAATGGGAATTTTTTGCAGTTCTGCCTCTTAGCTGAGCTGTTTTTTCGCCCATTCCACACTGGGGTGATGGCTGTGCGGTTAGGGGGTGCTTGCATTAATTAGGTTAATTGGCTTACCTTTGGTCATTTGGGTAGGCAGGTTAGGGGCGGAAAATTGGGTGGTTTAGCAACCGCGCGTTCTCCCTTGGGCATCTTTGGGGATGATTGACAGGTTCTCTGCAAGCTCATGGAGGGAGTTTCTGCCTGAGCAGCTGGGGGGAACCTGTCTTTGGGTCCTGCACCTTTAATTCCCCGATTCGGGTTAGCCGGTGGGACCCCCCTCATGCACAGCATGGCAGAAAAGGTCACAGGTGACGGCCTGGCCCTCACCTGGACCTTGCATCGAGATACGCCCATGAGTTGCCCAGGAATGTTTACTGGCATAACGTCATTTCCGCCCCGGAAGTATTTGTTTGACCCTGCAGGTCCATTTCCGGGTCATAGTTGTTTATGCTAATTTATGCAAAGTATTTGAATAAATTATGCAAATTTATGTTAATAAAAATGACCCAATTTTAAATCCAGCTCTGGTGTCCGTGTCGTTACTCCGTCTCTCCAGCAAGGGAACAGAATGAAGTTCTTGAAGACTTTACAATTGAATGTATTGCTAGAGATTTTGTATTCTTTATTTTGTATTTGCGTTTTGAAAGCATTTGGCCATTTGTGTAATAAAGCTCCAAGACCACTGTAATACCAGCCAGAAAATATCACATAAGGGGCTCCACCAAAGACAGTCATTATAGATTATTATAAAAAAGTAATGGAAGTAAATAATACTTAATCTTTCCATGGCTGACTGATGAAGGAAGCTCATAAATTATTCTGTTACCTGATTTTTAAGAGAAATTCAAGGGAACAAAAGTCCTTTTAATTCCCATAAATGCTTACATTTCTATCATCCCATTAAGGGGAAAACTTAAACAGAAAATCCAAGGTTTGGGGTCTCTTCAGTACTGGCTCACTTTCTAGAGAATTGTTAGAGATACAATTATTAATAATAGTAGCACCCCTTCATGTTTAATCTGCAATAGATCAAAATATGTTGTGGTTGTTATTGCTAACTTGTTTATGGAGTCCAGAATGTACATGACTCAATGGACCAGGACTTGCCAGAACAGCTTGTCAATACCTCTTCCCTTGAGTTTTATTCCTGACGTCAGAGATAATGTATAACTATCTGATCTTCTGCCAATCTCTTTTTTCACTGGCTTCATTTTTTCAACATCGGAGTCTTTTCCAAATATTCTTGCCTTCCCATGAGGCTTCCAAAATATTTAAACTATAGTTTCATCAAATCGCCTCCAGTGCATTATTCTACTTCAGTTAGTATGGAAGGATTCATTCTTTTTTCTGATTGTAGTACTATTAAATATTTTCTCTAGTACTGTAGTTCAAGGCATTGATTTTTTCTTCATCCTGTCTTTCTGATGATCCAGCTTTTACTGCTACATAAACTACATCAATACTGTATGAAATGTATGGTAAGGAAATTGGACTTTTAGTATTTTGACCAAGGCAAGTTGAAAAACCCTTCCAATTATCCGGAATATATGTTGTTTCTATATTTGTGATAGGCAGCTCTTTGGTTAATGCTGCTCTTAGACTTTGCACAGTCATCATATTCAATGTCTCTTCCAGTTGCAAATTTTTATAAGGGACGGATTGTATCTCAATTGCAGGGTTTGTCATCTTTGTGAAGAAATCTCAGTACGCATTGTCTGGATTCCGAATTAAAAATTCTCTCTAGGAATATGCTTCAACCCCTAGCCTTCCTGACATAAATGGATGAATCTCCTTATGTTCCTACTGTAATTTTTTTTGTTCTGATAATGGAATTAGCTGGGCTTTGTTGTAAAGAGGCCATTATAATTGCTTAGAGGCAGGACTATGGCCATTTTAAAAGATTTATTTCCAAATATTTTCAAGTCTGAGGAAACATGCATTTACAGAATTTCCCAGAAGAATGCAGTCTTCAAAATGAACTGAAACAAACCAGATAAGATTTAGCATGAAAATATTAAGTCTTTATTCTGTTAAGTTTTGCATTTGGAAGGAAACCCCAGGGAGATTTGGCTTGGAAACAATATGGGTAATAAGGATTTGAATGTTCTGATAGGTCACAATTTAAAATATAAGAACAGTGAGAGGGCGCTTCTAAAAAGGCAAATGCTATCCTGGGATGCATTAACACGAACAGAGTCCAAGTTACAGACACTCTGCTCTTCCCTGGTCAGTCTCTATATGTTCAGTTTTGATTACCAGAATCTAAAATGACATTGACAAACTGGAATGTATGTAGAGAAGGATTATCAAAATGGCATACAAGATCTGGGGAAAATGGTTAAAAAAGCACTGGTATTTTTTGGGTTTAGATATTGTACTGAAGGGAAAATCCCAGCCACCATCTAAAACATCCACAGCAGCAGAGTATGAGTATCTGCAGACTTAGCACGTTTGAACACAAAGGCTGTTCTGATGAAAGACCAGGCATTGGAAAGTTTTGAATGATAACAGAAAGTACTTGTCAAGAGTCCACTTGCTGGATTACCTTTATCAGACGTATTCAAACAATCATCTCCACCATTTTACACTACCTTGTCAGAAAATAGAGCTGGTTTCTCGTGTTGGAGAGTCTTCTTGAAAAGGAAAGAAGGGGCTAGAAAACACATGAATTATATGCCCACAGTAATTTATATTTCCACAGTTGAGTTTTGAAATGTTGGTGTGAGATCAGGAGAACGTGACTCATACTGATCAGTTTGCTGCCAGATCAATTTATCTACTTGGTTAGACATGTTATTTGGAGTGTTACTTTGCATTCTTGGTTGAGACTGCAAGACTCCAGATAATCTGTCCCAACTGTTTGAGGAACTGGGGATAATAAACTTCATCTTGGTTTGGGGGGTTTTTTTTCCCCCCACCTTTGGGACATCTTATGTTTTCTTTCTGTTACTTGCTAGTTAACTGCCCAGAAATCCATTTACTGCCACAAATATAACACTGCAGGTGTTTAAAGAGTTGTCAGGAGAGGTGGCAGAGACTTTTGTTCTAGAGAGAAAGACCAGTGGCATGAGTGGAAATTATAAAGAAGTAGCTTGGCTATTAAGAGGAATTTCCTTGATGGTGAGAGCTGCCAACTAATGGAATAAGTGATCTGGAGATCTACAGTCAGAGACTGGGTAGTCATCTGCCCCAAATGCTTTTTAGAAGATCATATTCAGAACAAGGGTTGGACTGAATTATCACTGAGGTTCCTTCCATTTCTTTAATTCTATTGCTACCCACAAAGAAATAATGTCTCAATGAATTTTGTAAGCTATCTTTTTGTAACTCTGCTGATGTATTTTCTGATTGCAACTCACCATGTCCTGAAAAATGTAGTAAAGATGTTTAATCTTGTTCTACATAAAATATGCACATTAATTCAATGCTGATTCCACAATATTAGCAATGATTTGCATTATGTTATAGACTTAGTTATTCCAAAATGTATTCTTTTCCATAAATTTTTGTTAGATTGGAACCCATAAGTTTATGAGCCCTGCACAAGTTTTAAAAAATCAAATCATATCCAGAATTGTATACACTATAATACTTTTGGAATCAACTTTATGAATGTAGTAATGAATGAAAAAGTATATGTGAAATACTGGAAAATGCACAAACATACCCAAGCAATACTATATATCTTGTCATGAAAAGCTATCTTGGCTCGGTAGACATCACAAAGTGACTTAGGATATGAATCTAGAATATAATTATTATTAGCCATGAGTTATACACACAAGGAATTAGTTTCCAATACATAAGCTCTCAATGTACATGCAGCAATTGTGATATCATTGACATAGTCATTATAATATACATTCATCATAAAACATTAAATACAACACTTAGTGATACTAAATACTTAATAAGCAAACAATATAAATCATACTAGGATAGTAAGTGAACAATATAAATCATAAGATACAAGTAACAAAGTTATAATTATAAGAACATAAGGAGATAGATAATAGGGAAGTTGAGAATAATACTGGTAATACAGTGATAACTTGTCTTACGAACTTAATTGGTTCTGGGACGAGGTTCGTAAGGTGAAAAGTTCATAAGACGAAACAATGTTTCCCATAGGAATGAATGGAAAGGCGATTAATGCGTGCAAGCCCAAAACTCACCCCTTTTGCCAACCGAAGCACCCCTTTTTGTGCTGCTGGGATTCCCCTGAGGCTCCCCTCCATGGGAAATCCCACCTCTGGACATCCCTGTTTTTGCAATGCTGTGATTTTGTTGAGGCTCCCCTCGCTGGGAAACCCCACCTCTGGACTTCCGTTGCCAGTGAAGCATTCGTTTTTGCACTGCTGGGATTCCCCTGCAGCATTGCAAAAACATGGAAGTCTGGAGGTGGGGTTTCCCATGGAGGGGAGCCTTCAGCTGGCAATGGAAGTGTGGAGGCGGGGCATCCCAACGGCAGTGGCTTGGGTTCATAAGGTGAAAATAGTTCGGAAGAAGAGGCAAAAAAATCTTAAACCCTGGGTTCGTAGCTTGAAAAGTTTGTATGACGAGGGGTTCGTAAGATGAGGTATCACTGTACTTCCTTTTTAGATAGTTTGATAGTGGAAATTACTTGTTTAGCAGAGTGATGGCATGGAGAGTGGGAAATTGCCTTTGGGTCAAGTTGTTCTATGTGCAGTGCAAGATGGGTTCCTCACGGTTTGAACTATAGAACCGGTAGTAACTTGGTTGCCTGGGTCATTGGAATCGGCAGCAACCCAGGCTTGCCACACCCCCAAGCTAGTTCTCTCAGTGGCACCATAGATGCCGCCTTGTTTTTTGCTTCTGTGCATGTACAGAAGCTTTTTTTATAGTACTGTGCATGCACAGAGTGATGCACACACCTGCAAAACGTGCACTTCTGTCATGATGCAAACCGATGGGAAAGATAAGTAGAATCCACCCCTGATGCAGTTCCCTATAGCAGAGGTCTCCAACCGCCAGTCCGCGGACCAGGACCGGGCCGTTGGGGTTTTTCAGCCGGTCCGTGGCGGCGCTGACAGCTAGCTCCGCGGCCCTGCGCCTGGTCAGAGCTCGCGTAGAGGCTGCCTCTCTCCTCCTCCCATATTTCGCCCCCCTCCCAGCCTCCTGGCCGCATTCACCTTCCACCGCCACCTCCAGGATCCAGCTCTTCCTCCGCTTCTCGCTTCTCTACAAAATGACAGCCGAGCGGCGGCCCAGAGGCTGGGAGGGGGGCGGAGCACT